>NC_069500.1:1388160400-1388281642 GCF_027579735.1 Bombina bombina
AAATTACCTCCCTCAAAATAAGTTTTGAAGACCCCTGAGCTCTGTAGAGATGAACCGGATCATGCAGGGAATACAATGAGTTGCTGACTGAAATATTTGATGCTAGAAAAAGCGCCAAAAAACGGCCCCTCCCCCTCACACACAGCAGTGAGGGAGAACAGAAACTGTCAGAAAACAGATTAAGCAACTGCCAAGTGGAAAAATAGTGCCCAAACATTTATTCACACAGTACCTCAGCAAATGAAAACGATTTTACATTCCAGCAAAAACGTTAAACATAATCTCTAGTTATTAAACAGCTTTATGTATTTCTTACAGTGTAATTCTAGTGAAGTACCATTCCCCAGAATACTGAAGTGTAAAGTATACATACATGACATTATATCGGTATGGCAGGATTTTCTCATCAATTCCATTGTCAGAAAATAAAAACTGCTACATACCTCTATGCAGATTCATCTGCCCGCTGTCCCCTGATCTGAAGTTTACCTCACTCCTCAGATGGCCGAGAACAGCAATATGATCTTAACTACTCCGGCTAAAATCATAGCAAAACTCTGGTAGATTCTTCTTCAAACTCTGCCAGAGAGGTAATAA
Organism: Bombina bombina; assembly: GCF_027579735.1. Taxonomy (NCBI): domain Eukaryota; kingdom Metazoa; phylum Chordata; class Amphibia; order Anura; family Bombinatoridae; genus Bombina; species Bombina bombina. Next base: position 1,388,160,998 of record NC_069500.1, read on the forward strand.
CACACTCCGGTGCTATTTTAAAATAACAAACTTTTGATTGAAGATATAAAACTAAGTATAATCACCATAGTCCTCTCACACATCCTATCTAGTCGTTGGGTGCAAGAGAATGACTGGGAGTGACGTAGAGGGGAGGAGCTATATGCAGCTCTGCTGGGTGAATCCTCTTGCACTTCCTGTTGGGGAGGAGTAATATCCCAGAAGTAATGATGACCCGTGGACTGATCACACTTAACAGAAGAAAGATAGTTTTCTTATCCTTAGCAAAAGATATTTGTTATATATGCTCATTTCTCAAGGGGTTAATCCAAGTGTCCTTACCAGAAAGCTACAGTATTGTTTGCCCTTCTGCCTGCACAGATACAGAGTCTCTCTCCGTTTCTGCCGAAACAGGGGTCACATGACCACAAGGTCCCTAACGTAATCGATGATTTCCACATTTGAGAGTTGTCCAATACGCGCATGCTGGGTAGACTTATGTAAACATTGTGCATGCGTGGGTACGTGCACGCTCAAAGACTGTGTGTGACAGGAGCACTTAGGTTGCCGACCGTGATTGGCTAATGCAAATTAGCCTCATGGTGGGTTTGGAAAAGATCAAAACTTTGAGTGACGATAGTGGCAAAACAAAACAAAAAAAAACAGTGCAAGGTATTTGAAGTATTCTCGATTATATATTATATTAACTAATGATGTATATTTATTATTTGCCTTTACTATCCCTTTAAATGATATCTTTTTATTAACATAAGATATGCACGTTTAATATGATATTTATTATGAGTATGATATTTTGAAGATTTAGCTTTTCACTGTGAAGAATAAGTTGTTGTTTAGTGGATCGGAGAAAAGTAGACGGGGAGTAAACTCATTGTATATGGAAGTGTTCTAGGCAATGTTTTTACATAGCTTTTTGGCAGAACATTTATGTATTATTGGCTCTTGAAAAAGGCAATGTAATTGCCAAAACACAGAGGTTTTGCAAACAGCTTATTTATGTCTCAATAAAATGTCATTTTTTTCACCTATACCCTGTGAGTATCTAGTGTAATATTGTGTATGCTATTATTACATTATGTTTAGCTCACTGTTCCTTTGAGGAGATTACTACATCGGTGACAGTTGGACACAGAGTGGTCGATTAATATCCGGTTTGCAGTACCTGGAAGATACAGCGCCGCCACACACATACAAATTTGGATTACAAGGCCTGCGAGAACAGGGGCTTGCTGAAATCTTCTTTAAAGGGAAGTGTATTTTTCACAGTATAATACTTATAATCTATTATACCAATTATGATGTACAATAAGCCTAGAGTACCTACTAATAGCCTGTGGGCTAGTTGAATGCATATGTGGAATGTGCTTATTTACACAGCATCCATTTTACTGGACTTACCTCTTGCAGAAAGAACTGCTTCCATTAGAAAAGCCAATCCACTGCTTTTTACATCACAGCAGAGAATCACTGTAACGAGTATCTCAACGCCCCACAGGAGGAGACTAGTGGACCAGTCCCTAGGACACCTATGGCAGTCTTGTGACTAACTCTATCAAGGGATGAAGTAGTCTTGGAGTTTTGGGAGTCTTTGCCTCCGCCTAGTGGCCAGTTGAATCCCAGGAGTAATGGATCATGGACTCTTACCAACTTATGTAAGAAATATATGCTAAATTAGCCATTTAGAATGTATCATAAACATGCTTAATAGGATAATATAATGCTGGTGAAGAAATAATTAAAATATTGAGAACTAAGAAGGGGCAAGTGAACAGTAGGGGGTGCCTACTTTATACTTGATTTTTCTAACACAAAAGAAAAGAGACTTCCATGACTGCTTTCGGTTTTCAATAAACATGGCAGAATAAAACTTACACCAAGCAAACAAAAAAATGTAGTGTCCTGGCAGACCTGTTGTAAGTAAAGGGCCGCAAAATCCACACCATGGGGAAGTAGAGTTAATTGTATATACACACACTATATGGCAAAATACCCCTACTAATTAATGAATTCTTAGCCAGATTCATAGCTAACAGGTGCATAAAATCCAGCACATAGTGATACAATCTCCATAGACAAAACAGTGGCAGTACAATGGGTTGCATTGAAGAGCTCAGTGACTTGAAACAAAGCACTGTCATAGGATGCCACCTTTTCCAAAAGTCAGTTTGTGAAATTTCTGCCCCGGTCAAATGTAAGCACTAATATTGTGGAAGCAACAGCCCATCCAGCCAGGCAAAATACCACCCAAACTCAAAGAACATGGCTCCAGAGTGCATCTGATGCATTGTACACTACAAAGTTCCAAATTGCTACTGGAAGTAACATCAACACAGAACTATGCTTCAGGAGTTTCATGTAATAGGTTTTCATGGCCACATTTCTACACAAAGATGAATCACGCCTCAGTATCTGGCAGTCTGATGGAAGAAACTTGGTGTTGCTGATGCCAGAACGCTACCTACCGGAATGCAAAGGCCCATATTTATCAAGCTCCGTACGGAGCTTGAAGGGCCGTGTTTCTGGCAAGTCTTCAGACTCGCCAGAAACACAAGTTATTAAGCAGCGGTCGAGTACGATCGGGTTGATTGACACCTCCCTGCTGGCGGACCATTGGCCGTGAGTCAGCAGGGGGCGGCGTTGCACCAGCAGCTCTTGTGAGCTGCTGATGCAATGTTAAATGCGGAGTGCATATAGCTCTCCGCATTTAGCGAGGTCTTGCGGACCTGATCCGCACTGTCGGATCAGGTACGCAAGACCTTTAATAAATAGGGGCCATATTGTCTACTGTAAAGTTTGGTGAAAGAAAGATAATGGTCTGGGGCTGTTTTTTCTGGGTTTGGGCTAGGCCCCTTAGGGGCACTTTAATATAATCCAAAAGAATGGATAATAATCCAATAATCCAAAGAATGTAAGGATCTTTCCAAATGATTCTTAGGATTAGGACATAAGGAAGGGACAACAATTTCTCTACTAATGTTGTTAGAATTCACAACCTTAGGCAAAAATCCAAATGAAGTCCGCAAAACCGCCTTATCCTGATGAAAAATCAAAAAAAGGAGATTCACAAGAAAGTAGTTTAATATCCATAGAATTCATAGGCTCAAAAGGAGGAGCCTGTAACGCCTTCAAAACCAAATTATGACTCCAAGGAGGAGAAATTGATTTAATGACAGGCTTAATACGAACTAAAGCCTGAACAAAACAGTGAATATCAGGAAGATTAGCAATCTTTCTGTGAAATAAAACAGAAAGAGCAGAGATTTGTACCTTCAAGGAACTTGCAGACAAACCCCTATCCAAACCATCCTGGAATGCCAAGAGAATTTATGAAAACACCATGAAATGTAAGTCTTACAAACTCGATAATAAATCTTCCTAGAGACAGATATACGAGCTTGTACCATAGTATTAATTACTGAGTCAGAGAAACCTCTATGACTTAGTACTAAGCGTTCAATTTCCATACCTTCAAATTTAATGATTTGAGATCCTGATGGAAAAACGGACCTTGAGACAGTAGGTCCCGGCCTTAACAGAAGTGGCCAAGGTTGGCAACTGGACATCCGAACAAGATCTGCATACCAAAACCTGTGGGGCCATGCTGGAGCCACCAGCAACACAAAAGATTGTTCCATGATGATCTTGGAGATCACTCTTGGAAGAAGAACTAGAGGCGGGAAGATATAAGCAGGTTGATAACACCAAGGAAGTGTCAGTGCATCTACTGCTTCCGCCTGAGAATCCCTGGACCTGAACATGTATCTGGAAAGTTTCTTGTTTAGATGAGAAGCCATCAGATCTATTTCTGGAAGACCCCACATCTGAACAATCTGAGAAAACACATCCTGATGGAGAGACCACTCCCCTGGATGTAAAGTCTGACGGCTGAGATAATCCGCCTCCCAATTGTCTACACCTGGGATATGAACCGCAGAAATTAGACAGGAGCTGGATTCCACCCAAACAAGTATCCAAGATACTTCTTTCATAGCTTGGGGACTGTGAGTCCCACCCTGATGATTGACATATGCCACCGTTGTGATATTGTCTGTCTGAAAACAAATGAACGGTTCTCTCTTCAACAGAGGCCAAAACTGAAGAGCTCTGAGAATTGCACGGAGTTCCAAAATATTGATTGGTAATCTCGCCTCTTGAGATTTCCAAACCCCTTGTGCTGTTAGAGATCCCCAGACAGCTCCCCAACCTGAAAGACTTGCATCTGGTGTGATCACAGTCCAGGTTGGCCGAACAAAAGAGGCCCCTTGAACTAAACGCTGGTGATTTAACCACCACGTCAGAGTGTCGAACATTGGGATTTAAGGATATTAATTGTGATATCTTTGTATAATCCCAGCACCATTGATTCAGCATGCAAAGCTGGAGAGGTCTCATGTGAAAACGAGCAAAAGGAATCGCATCCGATGCTGCAGTCATGAGGCCTAAAACTTCCATGCACATAGCCGCTGAAGGGAATGACTGAGACTGAAGGTGCCGACATGCTGCAACCAATTTCAAACGTCTCTTGTCTGTTAGAGACAGAGTCATGGACACTGAATCTATCTGTAAACCTAAAAAGGTGACCCTTGTCTGTGGAATCAAAAAACTTTTTGGTAAATTGATCCTCCAACCATGTTTTCGAAGAAACAACACTAGTTGATTCGTGTGAGTTTCTGCAGAACTGAGCTAGTACCAAGATATCGTCCAAATAAGGAAACACTGCAATATCCTGTTCTCTGATTACAGAGAGAGTAGGGCACCCAGAACCTTTGAAAAGATTCTTGGAGCTGTTGCTAGGCCAAATGGAAGAGCAACAAATTGGTAATGCTTGTTTAGAAAAGAGAATCTCAGGAACTGATAATGTTCTGGATGAATCGGAATATGAAGGTAAGCATCCTGCAAGTCTATTGTAGACATATAATGTCCTTGCTGAACAAAAGGCAGAATAGTCCTTATAGTCACCATCTTGAAAGTTGGTACTCTTACATAACGATTCAAAATTTTCAGATCCAGAACTGGTCTGAATGAATTTTCTTTCTTTGGGACAATTAATAGATTTGAATAAAACCCCAGACCTTGTTCCTGAAAAGGAACCGGTATGATTACCCCTGAAACCTCCAGGTCTGAAACACACTTTCACTGGGATGCGTGAGAGAAAAAATCTTCTCACAGGAGGTCTTACTCTGAATCCTATTCGGTACCCCTGAGAGACAATGCTCTGAATCCATTGATTTTGGACAGAATTTGCCCAAACATCCTTGAAAAACCTTAACCTGCCCCTACCAGCTGAGCTGGAATGAGGGCCGCACTTTCATGCGGACTTAGGGACTGACTTTGGTTTCTTAAAAGGCTTGGATTTATTCCAATTTGAGGAAGGCTTCCAATTGGAAACAGATTCCTTGGGGGAAGGATTAGGTTTTTGTTCCTTATTTTGACGAAAGGAACGAAAACGATTAGAAGCCTTAGATTTACCCTTAGGTTTTTTATCCTGAGGCAAAAAAACTCCCTTCCCCCCAATAACAGTTAAAATAATAGAATCCAACTGAGAACCAAATAAATGATTACCTTGGAAAGAAAGAGATAGTAATCTAGACTTAGATGTCATATCAGCATTCCAAGATTTAAGCCACAAAGCTCTTCTAGCTAAAATAGCTAAAGACATGGATCTAACATCAATTTTGATAATATCAAAAATAGCATCACAAATAAAATGATTAGCATGTTGCAGTAAACGAACAATGCTATATAAGTCAGAATCCAATTCTTGTAGCGCTAAATTCTCCAACCAAAAAGTTGAAGCAGCTGCAACATCAGCCAAAGAAATTGCAGGCCTAAGAAGATGACCTGAATATAAATAGGCTTTCCTTAGATAAGATTCAAGCTTCCTATCTAAAGGATCTTTAAAGAAAGTACTATCTTCCATAGGAATAGTGGTTCATTTAGCAAGAGTAGAAATAGCCCCAAACTCTATTGAAATTGCTGGTAAAGGATACAATTTTTTAAACCTTGCAGAAGGATTAAAAGGAGTACCCGGCTTATTCCATTCCTTAGAAATCATAACAGAAATAGCATCAGGAATAGGAAAAACCTCTGGAGTAACCACAGGAGGTTTAAAAACAGAATTTAAATGTTTACTGGTTTTAATATCAAGAGGACTAGCTTCATCAATATCCAAAGTAATTAACACTTCTTTTAACAAAGAACGCATATACTCCATTTTAAATAAATAAGTAGATTTGTCAGTGTCAATATCTGAGGAAGGATCTTCTGAATCAGATAGATCCTCATCAGAGGTGGATAATTCATTATATTGTCGGTCATTTGAAATTTCATCAACTTTATGAGAAGTTTTAAAAGACCTCTTATGCTTATTAGAAGGTGGAAATGCAGACAAAGCCTTCTGAATAGAATCAGTAACACATTTTTTAAAATTCATAGGTATATCATATACATTAGAAGTTGAAGGAACTGCAACCGGCAATGTACTATTACTGATGGACACACTATCTGCATGTAAAAGTTTATCATGACAACTAATACAAATGACATTAGGAGATATAATCTCCACAATTTTACAACAAATGCACTTAGCTTTGGTAGAACCGATGTCAGGCAGCAAAGTTCCAACAGATACTTCTGAGGCAGGATCAGATTGAGACATCTTGCAAAATGTAAAATAAAAAACAACATATAAAGCAAAATGATCAATTTCCTTATATGACAGTTTCAGGAATGGGGAAAAAATGCAAATAGCATAGCCCTCTGACATAGAAAAAAGGCAAGAGGCAAAAGCAATGGGGCAATAAATAATGAAAAAAATTTGGCGCCAAGTATGACGCACAACGTAAAAGAATTTTTTTTGGCGCCAACCAGGTCCGGAAATGACACACTCACGTCACTAACGACGCAACCCTGTGTGAAACCTCTGCGTCAATTACGATGCCGGAAATGACGAACTTGCGTCAATGGACGTGCCTTTCGCGCCAAAAAATTCTCGCGACAAGAATGACGCAATAAAGTGTAGCATTTGGCGCACCTGCGAGCCTAAGTCAGCCTGCAATTTGAAACAAAGTAGTCAGTTGAAAAAAAGACTAAACCCCAGGTAAGAAAAATATTTCTTAATATTAACTTTCCCCAAATATGAAACTGACAATCTGCAAAAGGAAATACATGAACCTGACTCATGGCAAATATAAGTACAATACATATATTTAGAACTTTATATAAATGCATAAAGGGCCAAACCATAGCTGAGGTGTCTTAAGAAATAAAAACATGCTTACCAAAAGACACCCATCCACATATAGCAGATAGCTAAACCAGTACTGAAACAGTTATCAGTAGAGGTAATGGTATATGAGAGTATATCGTCGATCTGAAAAGGGAGGTAGGAGATGAATCTCTACGACCGATAACAGAGAACCTATGAAAAAGACCCCCGTTAGGAAAATCATTGCATTCAATAGGTGATACTCTCCACGTCCCTCTGACATTTGCTGTACTCTGAGAGGAATCAGGCTTCAAAATGCTGAGAAGCGCATGTCAACGTAGAAATCTTAGCACAAACTTACTTCACCACCTCCATAGCAGGCAAAGTTTGTAAATCTGAATTGTGGGTGTGTTGAGGGGTGTATTTATAGGCATTTTGAGGTTTGGGAAACTTTGCCCCTCCTGGTAGGATTGTATATCCCATACATGAAAGAAATAACTGTCTAAATAAATGGTGGGGTCGTGGACTCTCCACATCCGGAAAGAAAAAAATGTATCAGGTAAGCATACATTTTGTTTTCTTTCCTAGGATATGGAGAGTCCACAACGTCATTCAATAACTAGTTGGAACCAATACCCAAGCTAGAGGACACAGAACGAACAGGGAGGGAGAACAAGACAGGCAGACCTAAACAGAAGGCACCACCGCTTGAAGAACCTTTCTCCCAAAAGAGGCCTAAGCCGAGGTAAAAGTATAAATAAAATTTGTAAAAAGTATGCAGAGAGGACCAAGTTGCAGCCTTGCAAATCTGTTCCACAGAAGCTTCATTTTTGAAAGCCCAAGAAGAAAACAGCCCTAGTGGAATGAGCTGTAATTCTCTCAGGAGGCTGCTGTCCAGCAGTCTCATAAGCAAAATGAATCATATTTCTCAACCAGAGGGAAAGAGAAGTAGAAGTGACCTTTTGACCATTATGCTTTCCTGAGAAACAAACAAACAGGGCAGAAAGAAAATCCTTAGTCGCCTGTAGGTAGAATTGTAGAGCACGCACAACATCCAAGTTGTACAACAGACGTTCTTTATGAGAAGGAACAACAATTTCCTGATTAATATTTCAATCCGAAACCACTTTAGGAAGAAGACAGAATGTCACATGGCCTAGTATTGTATGTATAGGGTGAATAATAATAATATGTGATATAGCACACTCACATTTGGTGAAGCACCCCTAATGGTGCAGATAAAGCAGGCTGGACTCAAACAGTCACCCAGCAGACTGACCTCCGGTGTTTATACAGCAATCTGTAGAAAGTATAAAGAAGCAGACAAAAGCGCCAATATGGCTTAGTATTGCATGATAAGTGAGAGATGGTATCAAATAAGGTTTCATTCACATTTGGTGGAGCACCTCTATTGGTGCATTGGAAGCAGGCTACTTCAAATGATCAGGATGCGAATAGCCCAGAGAATGGTGGTATATTAAATTAATAAATGAAATAGGATAATAGAAAAAAGGATCACAGCAAGTCGTAAGTATATAAACTTACTTTATTAAAATAAATAAAAACAAGCAACGTGTTTCTCAACCAGTTTCATGGGGCTTATTACAGTGAATAAAGAATCACTTGCTATATACCATACAAAATATTCTATTCAATAAGTAACACCTTATTGATACCGAATCTGAGATTTTACTATCAGAGGCTACCAACGTTTCCTTCTCATCAGATTTATGAGGGAGGGCAATCTGCGTAGCAGTAGGTGGAACAGAAACCTTACTATCTGAATGTCTAATTTTCCTCTTGCGTTTTCCCAGCATAGAAAAAGCAGATAATGCCACAGAAGATACCTGTGCAGCAAAATTTGCAGGCAAATAAACTCCTCCAGGAGGCCGAGAGGAACTGCACCATAGAGGCTTGGGACGTTTGAGGAGAAAGCTGTGGCATTGCCTGAACAGCATCCTCCTGAGAGACATTGGGCTCAGAGGGAAACAATTTATCTTTAAATTGAAGTGTTCTAGCTAAGCATGCAGCACAGAATTGCATAGGCAAAACCGGCAATCCTTCTCTGAACATGGAACCCAAGATGATAGTTTCGGCCTTCTTTGGGACTTGTCAGTGAGGAGCAACCATATTCCTCTAAGCTCTTTGGGCAAGGAGTCCACATCTGCTTTCCCCCATCACCCTTCGGGAGACTTCCCCAGGGGCACTTTTCAAATAAAAAGAAGCCAGACCTTCTCATTCAACATAATTTTCTGACCTCATAAATGCTTCTTTTTTTGCTAAATGGGCACACATTCCCACACACTCCAAAATTTTGTGGAAGAGCAGCAGTTGTTTTTGCTGCAAAGGGAAGGCCAACTGCCTATTAACCCTTAAGGACCAGACTATTTTTCAATTTGTCACCCTTACGGACCAGGGCTATTTTTACATTTCTGCGGTGTTTGTGTTTAGCTGTAATTTTCCTCTTACTCATTTACTGTACCCACACATATTATATACCGTTTCTCGCCATTAAATGGACTTTCTAAAGATACAATTATTTTCATCATATCTTATAATTTACTATAACATTTTTTATAAAATATGATGCAAAAATGGAAAAAAACACACTTTTTCTAACTTTGACCCCCAAAATCTGTTACACATCTACAACCACCAAAAAACAGAATTTATGCTTACCTGATAAATTACTTTCTCCAACGGTGTGTCCGGTCCACGGCGTCATCCTTACTTGTGGGATATTCTCTTCCCCAACAGGAAATGGCAAAGAGTCCCAGCAAAGCTGGTCACATGATCCCTCCTAGGCTCCGCCCACCCCAGTCATTCGACCGACGGACAGGAGGAAATATATATAGGAGAAACCATATGATACCGTGGTGACTGTAGTTAGAGAAAATAATTCATCAGACCTGATTAAAAAACCAGGGCGGGCCGTGGACCGGACAAACCGTTGGAGAAAGTAATTTATCAGGTAAGCATAAATTCTGTTTTCTCCAACATTGGTGTGTCCGGTCCACGGCGTCATCCTTACTTGTGGGAACCAATACCAAAGCTTTAGGACACGGATGAAGGGAGGGAGCAAATCAGGTCACCTAAATGGAAGGCACCACGGCTTGCAAAACCTTTCTCCCAAAAATAGCCTCCGAAGAAGCAAAAGTATCAAATTTGTAAAATTTGGCAAAAGTGTGCAGTGAAGACCAAGTCGCTGCCTTACATATCTGGTCAACAGAAGCCTCGTTCTTGAAGGCCCATGTGGAAGCCACAGCCCTAGTGGAGTGAGCTGTGATTCTTTCAGGAGGCTGCCGTCCGGCAGTCTCATAAGCCAATCGGATAATGCTTTTAAGCCAAAAGGAAAGAGAGGTAGAAGTCGCTTTTTGACCTCTCCTTTTACCAGAATAAACAACAAACAAGGAAGATGTTTGTCTGAAATCTTTAGTAGCCTCTAAATAGAATTTTAGAGCACGGACTACGTCCAAATTGTGTAACAAACGTTCCTTCTTTGAAACTGGATTCGGACACAAAGAAGGTACAACTATCTCCTGGTTAATATTTTTGTTGGAAACAACTTTCGGAAGAAAACCAGGCTTAGTACGCAAAACCACCTTATCTGCATGGAACACCAGATAGGGCGGAGAACACTGCAGAGCAGATAACTCTGAAACTCTTCTAGCAGAAGAAATTGCAACCAAAAACAAAACTTTCCAAGATAATAACTTAATATCTACGGAATGTAAGGGTTCAAACGGAACCCCTTGAAGAACTGAAAGAACTAGATTTAGACTCCAGGGAGGAGTCAAAGGTCTGTAAACAGGCTTGATCCTAACCAGAGCCTGAACAAATGCTTGAACATCTGGCACAGCTGCCAGTCTTTTGTGAAGTAAAACAGATAAAGCAGAGATCTGTCCCTTCAGAGAACTTGCAGATAATCCTTTCTCCAAACCTTCTTGTAGAAAGGATAGAATCTTAGGAATTTTTATCTTGTTCCATGGGAATCCTTTAGATTTTATGGTAAATTTTTCTAGTTACAGGCTTTCTAGCCTGAATCAGAGTATCTATTACAGAATCTGAAAACCCACGCTTTGATAAAATCAAGCGTTCAATCTCCAAGCCGTCAGTTGGAGGGAAACCAGATTCGGATGTTCGAATGGACCCTGAACAAGAAGGTCCTGTCTCAAAGGTAGCTTCCATGGTGGAGCCAATGACATATTGACCAGGTCTGCATACCAAGTCCTGCGTGGCCACGCAGGAGCTATCAAGATCACCGAGGCCCTCTCCTGATTGATCCTGGCTACCAGCCTGGGGATGAGAGGAAACGGTGGGAATACATAAGCTAGGTTGAAGGTCCAAGGTGCTACTAGTGCATCTACTAGGGTCGCCTTGGGATCCCTGGATCTGGACCCGTAGCAAGGAACCTTGAAGTTCTGACGAGACGCCATCAGATCGATGTCTGGAATGCCCCATAATTGAGTTATTTGGGCAAAGGTTCCCACTCCCCCGGATGGAATGTCTGACGACTCAGAAAATCCGCTTCCCAATTTTCCACTCCTGGGATGTGGATCGCAGACAAGTGGCAGGAGTGATCCTCCGCCCATTGAATTATCTTGGTCACTTCTTTCATCGCCAGGGAAGTCCTTGTTCCCCCCTGATGATTGATATATGCAACGGTTGTCATGTTGTCTGACTGAAACCTTATGAATTTGGCCTTTGCTAGTTGAGGCCAAGCTCTGAGAGCATTGAATATCGCTCTCAGTTCCAGTATGTTTATCGGGAGAAGAGACTCTTCCCGAGACCATAGACCCTGAGCTTTCAGGGATTCCCAGACCGCGCCCCAGCCCACTAGGCTGGCGTCGGTCGTGACAATGACCCACTCTGGTCTGCGGAAGCTCATTCCCTGTGACAGATTGTCCAGGGTCAGCCACCAACGGAGTGAATCTCTGGTCTTTTGATCTACTTGAATCGTCGGAGACAAGTCTGTATAATCCCCATTCCACTGTCTGAGCATGCACAGTTGTAATGGTCTTAGATGAATTCGTGCAAAAGGAACTACGTCCATTGTTGCAACCATCAATCCTATTACTTCCATGCACTGCGCTATGGAAGGACGAGGAACAGAATGAAGTACTTGACAAGAGCTTAGAAGTTTTGTTTTTCTGACCTCTGTCAGAAAAATCCTCATTTCTAAGGAATCTATTATTGTTCCCAAGAAGGGAACTCTTGTTGACGGGGACAGAGAACTTTTTTCTTTGTTCACCTTCCATCCGTGAGATCTGAGAAAGGCTAGGACGATGTCCGTATGAGCCTTTGCTTTTGACAGGGACGACGCTTGAATCAGGATGTCGTCCAAGTAAGGTACTACTGCAATGCCCCTTGGTCTTAGAACCGCTAGAAGGGACCCTAGTACCTTTGTGAAAATCCTTGGAGCAGTGGCTAATCCAAATGGAAGTGCCACAAACTGGTAATGCTTGTCCAGAAAAGCGAACCTTAGGAACTGATGATGTTCCTTGTGGATAGGAATATGTAGGTACGCATCCTTTAAATCCACGGTAGTCATAAATTGATTTTCCTGGATAGTAGGTAGGGACGTTCGAATAGTTTCCATTTTGAACGATGGTACCCTGAGAAATTTGTTTAGGATCTTTAGATCCAAAATTGGTCTGAATGTTCCCTCTTTTTTGGGAACTATGAACAGATTGGAATAAAATCCCATTCCTTGTTCTCTTATTGGAACTGGATGTATCACTCCCATCTTTAACAGGTCTTCTACACAATGTAAGAATGCCTGTCTCTTTATTTGGTTTGAAGATAATTGAGACCTGTGGAACCTTCCCCTTGGGGGTAGTTCCTTGAATTCCAGGAGATAACCTTGAGAAACTATTTCTAGCGCCCAAGGATCCTGAACATCTCTTGCCCAAGCCTGAGCAAAGAGAGAAAGTCTGCCCCCCACTAGATCCGGTCCCGGATCGGGGGCTATCCCTTCATGCTGTTTTGGTAGCAGTGGTAGGCTTCTTGGCCTGCTTACCCTTGTTCCAGCCTTGCATTGGTTTCCAGGCTGGTTTGGGTTGTGAAGTATTACCCTCTTGCTTAGAGGATACAGAATTAGAGACTGGTCCGTTTCTGCGAAAGGGACGAAAATTAGGCTTATTATTAGCCTTAAAAGACCTATCCTGTGGGAGGGCGTGGCCCTTTCCCCCAGTGATGTCTGAAATAATCTCTTTCAAATCAGGTCCAAATAATGTTTTACCTTTGAAAGGAATGTTAAGCAATTTTGTCTTGGAAGACACATCCTCTGACCAAGACTTTAGCCAAAGCACTCTGCGCGCAACGACAGCAAACCCTGAATTTTTCGCCGCTAATCTAGCTAATTGCAAAGCGGCATCTAAAACAAAAGAGTTAGCCAATTTAAGTGCTTGAACTCTGTCCATAACCTCCTCATACGAAGATTCTTTACTGAGCGATTTTTCTAGTTCCTAGAACCAGAAACACGCTGCCGTAGTGACAGGAACAATGCATGAAATTGGTTGTAGAAGGTAACCTTGCTGTACAAAAATCTTTTTAAGCAAACCCTCTAATTTCTTATCCATAGGATCTTTGAAAGCACAACTATCTTCGATAGGAATAGTAGTGCGTTTGTTTAGAGTAGAAACCACCCCCTCGACCTTGGGGACTGTCTGCCATAAGTCCTTTCTGGGGTCGACTATAGGAAATAATTTCTTAAATATAGGGGGGGGAACAAAAGGTATGCCGGGCCTTTCCCACTCTTTATTTACTATGTCCGCCACCCGCTTGGGTATAGGAAAAGCGTCGGGGGGCACCGGAACCTCTAGGAACTTGTCCATCTTACATCATTTCTCTGGAATGACCAAATTGTCACAATCATCCAGAGTAGATAACACCTCCTTAAGCAGTGCGCGGAGATGTTCTAATTTAAATTTAAATGTCACAACATCAGGTTCAGCTTGATGAGAAATTTTTCCTGAATCTGAAATTTCTCCATCAGACAAAACCTCCCTCATGGCCCCTTGAGATTGGTGTGAGGGTATGTCAGAACAGTTATCATCAGCGTCCTCTTGCTCTTCAGTGTTTAAAACAGAGCAATCGCGCTTTCTCTGATAAGTAGGCATTTTGAATAAAAGATTTGCTATGGAGTTATCCATTACAGCCGTTAATTGTTGCATGGTAATAAGTATTGGCGCACTAGATGTACTAGGGGCCTCCTGTGTGGGCATAACTGGTGTAGACACAGTAGGGGATGATGTAGTATCATGTTTACTCCCCTCATTTGAGGAATCATCTTGGGCAATATCATTATCTGTTGCAATACTGTCCTTACTTTGTTTGGACACTATGGCACAATTATCACATAAATTTAAATGGGGAGACACATTGGCTTTCATACATATAGAACATAGCTTATCTGATGGTACAGACATGTTAAACAGGCTTAAACTTGTCAACAAAGCACAAAAAACGTTTTAAAATAAAACCGTTACTGTCACTTTAAATTTCAAACTGAAAACACTTTATTACTGAATATGTGAAAAAGTATGAAGGAATTGTTCAAAATTCACCAAAATTTCACCACAGTGTCTTAAAGCATTAAAAGTATTGCACACCAAATTTCAGAGCTTTAACCCTTAAATTAACGGAACCGGAGCCGTTTTTACATTTAACCCCTATACAGTCCCAGAATGAGGCTCTGTCTATAACTAGAAAGGCCCCCATCTGAAAAAGGTGTCCAACACAGTGCCTGCCGTTTTTCTAAACGTTCCCCAAGATTATAATACCAATAATTAGTTAGAATCTGCATAATATGCCTAGTAAAGCAATTGTTTTAGCCCAGAAAAATGTCTACCAGTTTTTAAGCCCTTTTTGAAGCCCTTTATTCTTTTATGTTTAACTAAGAAAATGGCTTACTGGTCCCCATGAGGGGAAATGACAGCCTTCCAGCATTACATGGTCTTGTTAGAAATATGGCTAGTCATACCTTAAGCAGAAAAGACTGCTAACTGTTTCCCCCAACTGAAGTTACTTCATCTCAACAGTCCTGTGTGGAAACAGCAATTGATTTCAGTTACTGTCTGCTAAAATCATCTTCCTCTTACAAACAGAAATCTTCATCCTTTTCTGTTTCAGAGTAAATAGTACATACCAGCAATATTTTAAAATAACAAACACTTGATAGAAGAATAAAACTACATTTAAACACCAAAAAACTCTTAACCATCTCCGTGGAGATGTTGCCTGTGCAACGGCAAAGAGAATGACTGGGGTGGGCGGAGCCTAGGAGGGATCATGTGACCAGCTTTGCTGGGACTCTTTGCCATTTCCTGTTGGGGAAGAGAATATCCCACAAGTAAGGATGACGCCGTGGACCGGACACACCAATGTTGGAGAAAACACCCATGCTAAATAGTTTCTAAATTTTGTCCTGAGTTTAGAAATACACAATGTTTACATGTTCTTTGCTTTTTTGCAAGTTATAGGGCAATAAGTACAAGTTGCACTTTGCTATAACCATTTTTTTTCAAAATAAGCGATAGTTATATTGTAACACTGATATCGGTCAGGAATCCCTGAATATCCCTTGATATGTACATATATATGTTTTAGTAGACAACCCAAAGTATTGATCTAGGCCCATTTCGGTATATTTCATGCCACCATTTTACCGCCAAATGCGATCAAATAAAAAAATCGTTTTACTTTTTTCACTTTTTCACAAACTTTAGGTTTCTCACTGAAATTATTTACAAACTGCTTGCGCAAATTGTTGTAAATGCTACTCTGGGATCCCCTTTGTTCAGAAATAGCAGACATTTATGACTTTGGCATTACATTTTGGTAATTAGAAGGCCGCTGCGCACCACACTTGTATTATGCCCAGCAGTGAAGGGGTTAATTAGGTAGCTTGTAGGGTTAATTTTAGCTTTAGTGTAGTAGACAACAGACTTCCGGTGGGCGGAGCAACCGAACGGCAGCAAGGAGAAGGAGCTCTGCATAACGACTCTGGAAAATAAGCAATTATTAGCTGCCACCGGCTAACCCACACTATTTTTCTTGCTGAGTAGGCACTCTAACATAAGCGGGCACTTGCAGCCGAAACCTGATGCGTGAAGGGCCCTAAATCACGCCCTTGCCCCTGAGAAGTGACTGTAGTGTAAACTGAAAAGGCCGTTTGGCGTTGTGGGGCAATATCTGCCGCCATGTTGTATATAGTTCCACTCTTTTCCTATTCTGGTCACCCTTGACTTAGAGAGAACAACTACTCCTTGACTTATAATCGAAGAATGGACCTTATCACAAAACCTTCCAATGTCTAAACTTGGAACAACACAGAAAAGAGAGAAAGAAAACTCTCTATCTACAATAGCAGATCTCTCCTCATATTCTAGGATTAATTTGACTGACAATGCCTACTTTTCACAAGAGGTTTGAGACTTCCCAGCATAACACCCTCTTTAACAAAGCTAAGAATGACCTCTTTAGTGGTCGAGTTGACAAGAATCTTGATGCCAACATTTGATTGTCTTCTTCAGCAATTCCAACATCTGCAGTCAGAGGTGAGGAAGTCAAATCAACTGAACAGCATAAGCTCCTCAGCCACATGGGTGGCTGCATATGTATCTGAAACACCTCAGTGTGTCAGTTCTGAGAAGCAGGAATACGTACCTCACCGCATCTATGCAACCTACAGAGAGATGCAGGAACTCCTGGAAACCTAAATTTAACAGAAGCGCTTGCTTCTAAATATGCTACCTCGGCCGCCAAGATCCCTTTCTCCAACCAGCAACTGATTTAAAAAGGGACTTTGGTATGGCCTCAGTGAATCACTACTCCCAAACAGGGTATGGATGGCGGAATCCTCAGCTACTGCAACTTCTGGCACACACATTACAGACGCACGGTCTACTCCAAATGGACAGTACTTGCGCCAGCCAGAAACAGTATGTTTGTGTCATTCGGGACCCTGTGTTACAGAACGGTGACCCCTTGTTGAGCAGAGTGGGAATCAGATAAGTCATAGACCTCCTTTGCTTTTGAATATCACATCATGTGGGGTGCAAGGTCACTATATTTGACTGGGGTTTAGTTAGTTGTTAGCTATAGTCGTAGACGGTGTTAAGGCTCTACTTCTTTGTTCTTTATTTAGTTATTATCATTTTGTTTTATTATTTTTCGGCACTGGGCACCATGCCCATTTAGATATGATGCATAAATATTTATTCACTTCTGGAATCCACATTGTGTTATGTATTAGGAGACAAGTCTTATATTTCCTGCAAGTAACTTTACTATGCTGCAAAAATGTTTATTTCTTATATATCTCCCCATTCTTATCAAAGAACAGCTTAGCTTATGGATTTGAACACCACGGGACTTTAGGTAGTTCTTAAAGGGATCTCTTTATCTATGTTTCCCTACAGGCTATACCTAGCCAGCTATTAGTATATTTACAAGCCTGAATCTAGTATTTCTCTTGTATTGTGTATTGGGAGACAAACGTGATATTTCTTGTTTGTACTGTTGCTACACTGCAAAACATATCCAACACAAGTGGCCCAGTGAATCTTTAACGGGATCCAAGGCCCTATGTCTCTATCTAGATAATACTAAGTCATTGTATATCCTATATATACACCCAGAATATCAAGTAGAGTATAGCTGGGGGGTTAATGTGCCTCCACAACTCCCATCAGGATTTAACCATTTGCATAATAAATAGAAGTCTATGCCCAAGTGCAACTATTTATTTTTGTTTAATTAGCTTAGTTATGCATGTATGTGTATATAGAGATATATATATTTCACAAACTGAGTTTGTTCAGTTTTTTGTATTATTAACAATTATCTCACTTTCACAGTGTAACCTACACATTAATATAACTGCTTATAAAACTTGCAATTCTCCTGAGCTGAAAGCAGCTACCTCAACTTTATTATACTTATTTTTTTAGCATGCTGTTATACAACTGAACGTAACTTGGCTTCTTTACTTTATGAGCTCTACATATCCATATATTTTGTCTTCTATAACGCTGCATATTATCTATTATACTCACTGCAACGAGAATTGGTATTATGCCCAAAAGGTCATACTAGTGTTAATATTTTGTTTTATGTTTTGTTCTTAGTTGTTGTTAATCTAAAAATTAAGAAGCACAGGTTTAGTATAAAGTGGTAATTGACTAATCTTTTATGCAACCATCAGTGCTTAGATCTCCTTTATACCATGTCAATGCTTTGTGTTCAGACTTGTATAGTCCAAATATACCTTTGAGTAATACTTGTGTTAGTATATGAAAAAAAACAATAATCTTGCAATGATTTCATTAGCTAATTTCTATATTGGAGGTAGATGTCACCACCTTCTTCTGTAACACTTAAATGCAACTGTACCACAAACAATAATAGGCGGATGTTTAGTATGTAGCATGTATTCAATGTCTTTATAGCTATGCCTTGTATATGCTGATTTATATTTAATTGTACCTGTGTTTCTTTAAAAAAAATAATAATAAAAAAAATTGTTCACTTTTTCACAAACTTTAGGTTTCTCACAAATTATTTACAAAACAGCTTGTGCAATTATAACACAAATGGTTGAAAATGCTACTCTGGGATCCCCTTTGTTTAGAAATAGCAGACATTTATGGCTTTGGCATTACTTTTTGGCAATTAGAAGGCCGCTAAATGCCGCTGCGCACCACACTTGTATTATGCCCAGCAGTGAAGGGGTTAATTTAGGTAGTTTGTAGGGTTAATTTTAGCTTTAGTGCAGAGATCAGGCTCCCACCTGTCACATCCCACCCCCTGATCCCTCCCTGAACCCTCGCAAACAGCTCTCCTCCCTCCCACACATCACAATTGTCACCGCCATCTTAAGTACTGGCAGAAAGTCTGCCAGTACTAAAATAAAAGGAATATATTTTTTAAAAACTTATATGTTTTCTGCAGTGTTGGATCCCCCCTTAGCCCCTAACCTACCTGACCCCCCCAAACAGCTCTCTAACCCTCCCCCCTTTACATATATGCCGCCATCTTGGGTACTGGTACCCCGTTTGTTCAAATTGTGGGCTTATTTTTAATAAATACCCCATTTTTCTGTAGTGTAGCTGCCCACCATCAATACCCTACCCCCCCTCACCATCCCAGATCCCTTTGCAAATATTAATTATAGCTTATTTTTTCCCTTCAATCTCCCTCTTCCTCCCTATTTCCCAGAGACTGTAACATTGCATTTGATTGCTGCGCCCTCCCGCACAGGATCCGGATGTACCGGCAGCGATGGGCCATCCACCCGCCCTCCCTGCTATCGGCTCCCACTCACCAACAATCGGCACCACCGCTGTCCGATGCAGAGAGGGCCACAGAGTGGCCCTCTCGGCATTGGTAACTCTGCAAATCTATTTCTGCAATGCCCCACTCATGGGGCATACAGAAATAGTGCGATCTCGCTAAAAATAGCGAAATTGCAGCACAGAGAAGCCCTTAAGGGCATAACGACCAGCGTCGTACAGGCTACAACGCTGGTCATTAAGGGGTTAATACCCATGGTCTTGGAATGGGATGACCAACAAGCTCATATAAGTGTGATGGTCAGGTGTCTTTATAGTGTATGTAATATATAGATATAGTTTTTCTTTACATGCATTGTCTAAATCTATGTTACTATTAGCAGCTACTTTTCTCTGGTGCTCTACAAACTAGAATTTATTTTACAATTTTTACACATGTAATGATTAAGGCTGGGAGCAAAGTAAAATATGAGTTTGCTTTTATACCATGATCACTATGAGCCTTCTCAACCACATTGTTTTGGGCTTTTTTTAAGTAAATAAAAAAAAATTAAAGTGTTTTTTTTCTTTTGTAAATTAATAGTTAATAAAGAGTTGTGTAAATATTAAGTAGCATATGAAACACAAGAATTAAACATTTCAATTAATTTACCTAGCTTTATCTGTGTTTTGTAAATACACGTTTAACAATAGCATAAAAACTGAACTAGGTAAAAAGAATAATTCATTAAGTGATAATTCAGCAGGTTATACAACAAAACATAAAAAGGAAGATAAATCAAACAATGTAAACAGACATAAAATAGTTTATTGTTATTTAGCATTACACTGGAATTAAAAGTGTAAAAATCAGATCTGCACAACTGCAAGTAAAAACATTCAACGGAATAAAAAAATAAATGATAAGGGAATTTGATACATTGTTCTATACTAAGTAGTAATAAATACAATAGTTAGCAAAAGCTTCAATCATACAGTTCAATTTTACTGAAGTTACAGTAGTGTCTGTGGAAAAAAAACGAACATTATAAACAAAAACATTGCAAAATATATCATCAATGAAACCCAGCAAATAATAAAGTGAATTTTGGCACACTGTTCAGTGAGACATTTAAATATTAGCTTTTCACAATAGTGAAGAAAACAAAGTGATTTCTCACAAAATATTTGAGGTACTCATTTTAAAAACTAAAATTAAATGAACACTATTTTTCTAAGTCACAGTTTCTATTTTCCTACTAAAATTACAATGTCCCTTTTTTTGAGAATACCGTAAAGATATCCTACTTTTTGGAGCTGTGCAAAACAAAATACAAAATATTGAAAAAATCAAGAGGGAACAAATCAAATTTGTGAATTTTCCTGTCATTTCTGACTCACAATCTTTCCCTTAAAATGTGTAATTCAGCAGCTTTTTATTTATTTTAAGTAGTGTTTGAAACAGAATTGAGAAACAGTCGCTTGAACGTTCCCTTTCTGTAGTTTTGTCACATTGTTTTTCCCATCCCTATAACTTCAGCAACTCAAGTCACACTCATTCTGTGATAAAAAAAAACACAAGCTGCCAATGATAAGGTCACAAAGCAGGTAAACTCCTTGAGGACTCTATTAGCACTCCCGTGTGCTTAAGTCACTTTCAGCATTACCCTATGCTGTAAGAAGATAACACAGTGTAATGGCACTTTTTTTGTAGTCATACAAAAAATGTTCTTTACCCCATCGCTGATATTGACGGCTACCTTAAATAAGCCCTCTTTGGCAGCTAAATGGTTAAAGAGAGATTTTGATAGTAGTTAAAAATAGTCAATTTTATTTCTCTGTATTGAGTATACAACATGCTATATACAATTCTAGCAAGAATAAAATTAGGCTCTGTTGAAAATCTTGAGATAACCAGCTGATGGTCAGCTGTATTGTATATACCCTCTTCAGTCCCCAAAGAGTTTTTTTCATTTCCCTATAGACATAATGTGCTCATACCTTACCTAAGTTTATTAAGTACACATGAAATCCTTTCACCAACACTGTATCTCTCTGAAAACTCATGAGAAAACCATTACAAGCAACGGTCCCTCATACAGGCAATTCAGACTCATGAGAGATAACATATGCAAGGCACTGCTATCTCAAGTAATAGCACCATCACAGTTTTCTGCAACTTCTAGTAAAATCACAGCAACAAAATAGATGAGGTAAGCTAATTGTACTTTTAAACTAATTTGTTTAGAAATAGTTTTTTTAAAACTATTTTTTAATTACAACATACGATTATTGAATAATTCAAGGTGCACTTAATATTACTTTAGTAATAAGATTATCTTTGCCCTTAAAACATGAGCTAGAATGTGCAGCTCTTTACGTAATTACGCTGATTAGTGATTTATAAAATTATTTAGCTTTGCACACAAACCGTATGCAGATATCATCAGCCTTTTTCTGCAAAAAGCGGCACAAGTCTACTCTTTAAAGAGTTGCAGAATGCATGTGAAATATTTAACATTGTTATTACTTGATTTTTATCCATAGTGGCTTACTATTAATGGTTAAACAAAAGGCATGCTAATACAATGCACGCCTCATCTACTCTAAGTAAGACCCTACAATAAACCACTCTATATCTGTATGGCTTATATTTATAAAACTCCTCCCTATAGAGGCTAGCAGTGCATGTTACGTCCACAAATATTAGCAGGCCCACAGAATAAAAATATAACTAACCAAATAATTTGTTATAGGCAACTATTGGGTGCTTGTGTCTATTTCTACACCCACAAATACGAGTGCGTGTCTGTAAGTGTGTGTGTGTGTGTATATATATATATATATATATATATATATATATATATATATATATATACATACACACACACACATTATCATATACACACACACAAACATATATATATAAAAATTGCACTTTAACTATTTGCCCTTTTTTTAACTTAATCATTTCCGATTTCTCTAAAGGACGGCTGTAAAAAGTTTTATGCTTTATACTGGCTTAACTTAGACACCTGCTAATCCCTATGTGTAGGTATATTAAGAGGCACTATATAAACTGTATCCATGCATAGATAATCCACACATATCTAAAAGATTCTACACGAATGCCTTGGACAGGAGAGAGGCTCCATGTCAGAAGAACTTCATGTTCACATAAAGATCTTAAGCATTGATTATAAAGGCCTCATGCAAACATTGCTATACCTAATGTCGGTTATACACTATAGCTGGACAATGCTCTAAAACAGTGGTAAGAACCTCTGTTTCAACTATAATGGACCAAATGATACATCCATTGTAGTAATAAGAAATGATCATCTTGTACCATATTAATAGAGCCGTGTTACTCCCTGAATTTGTTTTTACAAGTTTGGCTTAGTAAATGTATTGCATGGAAATTTACTAGATATACGTTGTTTGCAGGCAATAAAAGTGTCCCAAATAGCCTGATTTTCACTTAGTCTATTGATTAAGATTAACCTTTTTTTCTAACAGCTCTCGATTCTTCTGGAGTAGCAGCACTTTTAATTAAATATGGTCCAAAGTCTATACAAGCTCGTTCTATCCAAACAAAGCTTATAGTAAGCCTGTATTACTTCTAAGGATTGAAATAACTTTTCAATAAAAAAAAAATAAAACAATATTGTGGTACAAACCCAAACCCATTAGACTACGTATTGATCCATCGAAAAAAAGCTACACACAAGCTAATGTACGAGAGTACATCTTACTGTATTATTTCAGCCTTATTAGCTCACCCTGCGCGGTGAGTTGTTGACGCATTGTGTAATCTTGTAACTTTGTACCCTTTATTGGTCATAAATAAAAGTTTAAAAAAAAATAAAAAAAAATTCTTTTACTCTTTAATATTTGTTGACCATTTTTTTGGCCACCCACAAAACATGTTTCTTAAATACAATCAGTTAAATCTTGTTGTATAAAATAATCATGTATGATATCTTGTGTAAAAATATTACCTACCAGTATTATTGCTGGCACAGTGGAATCTGAGAATAGCACAGACTCATCATATCAATGACTTATATGCTTTGATACCTGGGCATCTTTCCAAAACAGCTGTCCTGGGATAAACAGAATGCTACCTGTTAAGACTATGCAGAAATTATGAAAGGTTAAAAATAATTCTACACTTGTCTCCCTGTATATCTTGTGGGTCGTGCTTGAAGCAACTATACAATACCATAATGAAATGTTTACATTTAAGTACATATTTTCCCATGAAAAAGAATGTTTCACATATAAATAAAAAGATAAATCATCATTGTGTGTTCTATATGAGATACATAAAAGATTTAACATTTATGGTGATCTATTTTGTGTAAACAATCTTAAACTGTTTTTATGATGCAGAATGGACAAACTTTTGAATGAGGAAAGAAAATCAAAGAAACATAATAGGCACGGAGTAGACAGAGTGAAATGCAACATGTGAAAAAGAAATGGCGGTTTAACATGGCTTCTTTGTATCTTGTGGAATGAAAAGTATTTCTGCATGTCTACATAATACAAAGCACACTTTTTTCACTTTGGTGTGTTAGTCTTTTTTTTTTTTTTTAAATAACTTCAGTTATCTCCATATAACAAAAAAATTGCTTATAACTTCTCTTTGTAGTTTGATCCGTTCTCAATGCTACACTTGCAGTGTGGAGCAAGGAGTTAGTTTATAGGTTAGAAAAAAACAATCCGTTTCTAACCTTATGATGATATAAATTGGAATCATTAAAGCATTTAGACAAAAATAAAAAATACAGAATAAACACATGAGAAAAAGCATGTAAGGCTCTCAAGTAAGTGTTTAAAAAGACTTCTCCTGATAATGCTGTGTAATGGGTGCTGTGCAGGATAAACATTTCACAGCTTCTGTCCAAATATGTCATAGTATTCCTGCTGCTCCAGCTCCCGGTTGTATTTTTCTATTTCTCGGTTTGCCTCTTTCACATAATCATATATAAACTGATCCATTACTGAATGACACAAATTAAGGAATTGACATTGTATGACTTTTTTCACAGTGCAACATTTACAACAATCTATAATGTAGACTTAAAATGACGTTAAATAGAATATTTTTGTGTGGATAAAACATTGCAATATACTTTATTTATTCTGCTCTCCCTTTAACTTCCCTGTGAAAATTAGATTGCAGTTCTTTGTGTCTCTTACCAGAGAGAGTGGAATGATCAAGAATTTAACCTGCAATATTATACGCAGAGAAGGTTTATTTAGAGCAGGAGCTCAAATATATCTACCCCCAAAACAGCTACAGCAAATAAGATACAACAACCAACACTCAACTGGCTTTTTAATGGGTAAATCTCTGGACTGCAAAACACAGCAAGTTTTGCTAACATGACTGCTTTAAAATGATTGCATTGCTATAATATATATATATATATATATATATATATAGATATATGTCTCTCTCTCTTTTCTCTCTCTCTCTCTCTCTCTCTCTCTCTCTCTCTCTCTCTCTCTCTCTCTCTCTCTCTCTCTCTCTCTCTATATATATATATATATATATATATATATATATATATATATATATATATATATACACATACACAATTATGAAAAAGTTGGGACAGTATGGAAAGTACAAAAAAATAAAAAACCATCAATAAGAGTGATTTGAAAATTCAATTCACCCAGTACTATATTGAAAACACATTATTAACACTTTATTTGATGTTTTACTTTGTGAATTTAATGTATTTTTGAAAATATACACTCATTTAAAATCTGATGACTGCAACACGTTAATAAAAAATGGGACAGGGGCAATTTAGGACTAATAGTGATGTGACAAGTTGAAATAAGAAGGTGATGTGAAACAGGTGAGGCAGTTGTGTAATCATAGTATATAAGGAGCCTCTCAAAAAGGCCTAGTCCTTCAAGAGCAAGGATGGGTGGAATAATCCAACACTTTGAGAACAACATTCCCCAAAGATAAAATCGGTAGGATTTTGGGCATTTGACCTTCTACAGTGCACAATATAATTGTTACAGAAGCATTAGTTATTTTGTTGTGAAGAGCTTATTTCCCAGCAGCAATGCCTGAACCAGCCAAGCCAGCGCCTAAGAAGGGCTCCAAGAAAACCGTAACAAGTATCACTTCATAAAGAGTTAACTTTGATCAGCTTTTAGAAACTATTTTATAAATACAAGTTTGCTGGCCTCAGCTCTAATTAAGTTTAGTGATAAACAGTTTCATTGTCTAATCACCTCCGGAGTCAGACTGCTAATTGATAGATGGACTGCATTGTTTTCTTATGTGTAACTTGTTATCTGAAGTACTGTAATCCTATTGTGGCCTGTCAAAGGACATTGTATCTCTATCTAAATGTGTGATGGGGGATTTTATGCTTCTCCCCCTGGGAGTGCCCTGTGTGCATGTAACCTCAATAAAAAGCAGGCTGGGCATCCCAGTCCTGAGTTCTTGGTTGACCCTCAATCGCAGCGTTGACTCGTTTTTGTGGGCAGAAGGGTATCCTAGCTGTACTACAGCTAAGGGGGATTATTCTACATTTGCGAGACTCATATAGAATACTATGGAAAGCAGCTTCTCCCCTCTTCAGCAATAGGGATCCAGGCTACTAAGCGGTCCATCTCTCAGCGAGACTAAGGGTAACCGTAACATTTGGCGGCAGCGGTGGGATTTTCCTGGATTTCCTAGGAGAGGTACAGAACGGATGGAGAGCGCTTACGAAAAATTGAAGCGTACAACCCTAAAGGATTTACTTGAAAGCAGAGGGGGGTACGCCAGCAACCGGCCGAGGAGAGAGCTGATCGCAGAATTGACCGAACTGGACCAGAGCTTCACAATGGCGGAAACACCGACCACGATTAGTGACGAAAAAACCAGGATTGTTCGGGAGAGGCTCTCACTGTACGGGCCGAACCCCTCCATGGAATTGGTACAGCAGTTGATGGCGGAAGCGGACGAGGATATACGAAAGACTCGAGCCCACAAACTCAACCTAGCGAACGCACACCGCAATGCTGAAGCCCCGCAGGTAATCATCCCTGTCGAAAATGCTGGGAGGCCCAAGATACCCTATGCGGCATTTCGACCCTTCCTAGAGAGCGAGACAGGGATTGATGAATATTTGGCGGACTTCGAAAGGCAATGTGCCCTGCACCAGATTCCCAACAGAGAGTGGCCCACGATATTGTCTGGGAAACTATCCGCGCAAGCCCTGGAAGCCTTTCGTACTCTGGGTGCTGAGGAAGTGACACAGTATGAGCTAGTTAAGGAGACACTGTTGCGACGGTACGCGGTAACTCCGGACACGTATCGCCGACAGTTTCAGGGCACGAAAAAGAAGCCTAACGATACCCATATGGAATGGGCGCACCGAATGCGGAGAGCGGCAAATCACTGGATGAGCGGAAGTAAAGCGGTGACTGGTGAGGACATTTTACAATTGTTTCTCTTAGAACATTTTTATAATGGCATGGAACAGCAAGGGAAGGAATGGCTGCGAAACAGGCGGCCTTCTACCTTAGAAGAAGCAGCCAAATTGGCCGATGAACATTATGACTCCCGTCTTCACGAACCCACGAACTACCGAGCTCCAGCACAGGTCGAACCCAGAGAGGTTTACCATGCACCCCCTCGTGCAGAATTCCGAGCCCCGGTGCCCGCAGGGCCCGCCCGACACTCAGGACCACCCAATAATCGCTCTGAGCGTCCCAGACCGACTTGCCACCGATGCAAGCAACCAGGGCATTTCATGGCTAGCTGCCCCCTTAATACGCACCAGACACCCAGGAATTACAATTACCCCTCTGGGTCATATCGTCCGGCCCGGGCCCTCTGTGTTAACCAAGAGGCCCCTATGGAGGAATATTTGGGGCCGCTTCACGAGGCGGACCCTGTATATGCTGCCTTAGATAACCGCCAGCACCATCGGCAGAAGGTATGGCTCGAGGGGCGATCTACCGAGGGATTGAGAGACACAGGGGCTACTATCACGCTGGTACATAGTCATTTGGTGCCGGAGCACAAGCGATCCGGACAGACTGTGGCCGTTAGAGTGGCGGGGGGGGGGGGATGTGTACAAAATTCCAACAGCTAAAGTGCATCTTGATTGGGGAGCGGGAAAGGGGGCTGTGAACGTGGGCATAGTGGAAAATTTACCTGCCGAAGTACTACTGGGCAACGATTTGGGCCCCATGACTTCTGCCTATGCTCCAGTATGCAACAACGAGGCGGACCCAGTGACTACACGGGCCCAAGCCCGGACGGAGCGAGAGCTCTCACCAGTGCGGGAGACACAGGTAAGACCTACCCCGACCTTGCCTGACATGTTAGGCCCCATACCCTGGGACACCCCAGATGCTTTCAAGACAGAGTCTAAGACTGACCCGACCTTACAAAAGTACCGGGAACGAGCAGAGACCGGAGGGGGCGGGGCAGATAACGAAACATTCTTATGGGAAAAAGGGAAACTATACCGCTGGACAGAGAAAAGGGGACAGCGTAGGCGACAGCTGGTAGTGCCCCACAAATACCGTCAAGAAATCCTCAAGATAGGCCACGACATCCCCTTAGCAGGCCACCTAGCCGTAACCCGTACCCTACACCACATTACTCACACGTTCTTTTGGCCAGGGGTACACGCTGACGTTAGAACTTACTGTAACACCTGCGATGTGTGCCAACGAGTAGGAAGGCGAGGCGATCACCCTAAAGCCCATCTAGTAAATATGCCCATTGTAGAGGAACCCTTCAGCCGGGTTGCTATTGACCTAGTGGGACCACTGGCTACCCCTAGTCCCTCCGGTAAGCCCTACATTCTTACCGTAGTGGACTACGCTACCAGGTACCCAGAGGCTGTCGCCCTATCCAACATACAAGCGGATACGGTAGCGAATGCACTAGTACAGGTGTTCTCCCGGGTAGGATTTCCAAAAGAAATCCTATCCGACCGTGGCACCCAATTTACGGCTGAATCGACCCAACAACTCTGGCAGGTTTGCAAAATTAAGTCCCTCCTGAGCTCCCCATACCACCCCCAGAAGAACGGGCTGTGTGAGAGGTTCAATGGGACCCTCAAGCAAATGCTCAAGACGTTCACTCAGGAATACTGAGACTGGGAACGCTTCCTGCCGCACCTCCTATTTGCTTATCGGGAGGTGCCCCAGGAAACGACAGGGTTCTCTCCCTTCGAGTTGCTCTACGGAAGAAAGGTACGGGGACCCCTAAACCTGATCCGGGAGCACTGGGAGGGAGAGATGGAGACTGACGGTGTCCCCATTGTGCCATACGTGCTGGAACTCAGGGACCGAATGGAGCAATTAGCCAAATCCGTGCGGGCTAATCTCCAGTCGGCCCAGAGAAGACAGAAAGTATGGTACGATCGGGGGGCCCGAAAGAGAATCTTCACCATAGGACAAAAGGTGTTAGTACTTAAGCCGGTGAAGACAGACAAATTGCAGGCGTCCTGGCAGGGCCCCTACCAGATCGTAGAGAAAAGGGGAGACACCACTTATGTGATAGCTAGCTGCCACGACAACAATCTTAGAAAGACATTCCATGTAAACATGCTCAAGGAATATTTTGAGCGACCAGAGAACGTGACGGCCGTATGTTGTTCCCCTCAGGAAGACCCCGACAGTCTACCCATTCCAGACCTATTAGAAAAGAGTCTCCCCACAGGTATAGTGGCTCAGGTTCAGATAGGAGACCGACTTAGCCCCACTGAAAGGGAGCAGCTCAACCAACTCCTACAGTCCAAATACCTCACCTTCTCCCCGAAGCCAGGGTACACTACTTTAACCACCCACCAGGTAGATACTCCGGGACAAGCTCCCTTGCGCCAGGCTCCGTACCGAATCCCCGAAGCAGTTAGGACAGGAATGAAGAAGGAGATCGATGAGATGCTCCAACTCAGGGTAATTGAGCCCTCCGATAGTCCCTGGGCCTCCCCAGTTGTCTTGGTGCCCAATAAAGATGGGACCACCCGGTTCTGCGTAGACTATCGGAGGCTCAATGAAAAACCGTGACGGACGCTTACCCTATGCCCAGGGTAGACGAGCTACTCGATCGTATAGCCAGGGGAAATTACCTGACCACTATTGATCTCTGCATAGGTTAATGGCAGATTCCCCTGGCACCGGAGGCTATCCCCAAGTCGGCATTCGTCACCCCATTCGGCTTATATCAGTTTAGGGTAATGCCGTTTGGGATGAAGAATGCCCCAGCTACATTCCAGCGCTTGGTGGATAGGCTCCTGGATGGCTTCCAGAGTTTTGCTTGCGCCTACCTGGACGACATAGCGATCCACAGTGAGTCCTGGGAGGACCACTTAGCTCACGTAGGAATGGTTCTGGATCAGATCCGGGCTGCTGGCCTGACTCTGAAGCCAGAAAAATGCCACTTTGGGATGGCCGAGGTACAGTACCTGGGTCACCGGGTGGGGTGTGGAAAGCAGCGACCAGAGCCGGCCAAGATAGAAGCTGTTGCCAATTGGCCCACCCCCATCACTAAGACTCAGGTCCTAGCCTTCCTGGGCACGGCAGGGTACTATAGACGGTTTGTACCAGACTACAGCACACTTGCCAAACCCCTGACTGACTTGACCAAGAAGAACTTACCTCGACAGGTCCTGTGGTCTCCCAACTGTGAAACGGCTTTCCAGGCTCTCAAAAATGCTCTAATTAACGCTCCTGTCTTGGCGGCCCCAGCCCTTAACAAACGTTTTATCGTCCATACAGATGCTTCCATGTTCGGGCTGGGAGCCGTCCTCAGCCAAGTAGGCGAAGATGGAGGGGAGCATCCAGTTGCCTACATCAGCCGGAAGCTCCTGCCCCACGAAGTCAGCTATGCAGCGGTCGAAAAGGAGTGTTTGGCTTTGGTGTGGGCATTAAAGAAATTGACTCCCTATTTATATGGGCAGGAGTTCACTCTGGTCACCGACCATAACCCGTTGGTGTGGCTGAACCAGGTCTCTGGAGATAACAGCAGGCTATTACGTTGGAGTTTATCGTTGCAACCCTTCAATTTCACCATTACTTACAGACCTGGGAAACAGAATGGCAACGCCGACGGGTTGTCCAGACAAACCGACCTCAGCCCCGCATAACCAGCGGTCTGGACAGCCTTAGTCTGCCCCGAAAAGGGGTCAGACCGTGTCTGCCAGAGTGTTCCACAGAAAGGGAGCACTGTTACAGAAGCATTAGTTATTTTGTTGTGAAGAGCTTATTTCCCAGCAGCAATGCCTGAACCAGCCAAGCCAGCGCCTAAGAAGGGCTCCAAGAAAACCGTAACAAGTATCATTTCATAAAGAGTTAACTTTGATCAGCTTTTAGAAACTATTTTATAAATACAAGTTTGCTGGCCTCAGCTCTAATTAAGTTTAGTGATAAACAGTTTCATTGTCTAATCACCTCCGGAGTCAGACTGCTAATTGATAGATGGACTGCATTGTTTTCTTATGTGTAACTTGTTATCTGAAGTACTGTAATCCTATTGTGGCCTGTCAAAGGACATTGTATCTCTATCTAAATGTGTGATGGGGGATTTTATGCTTCTCCCCCTGGGAGTGCCCTGTGTGCATGTAACCTCAATAAAAAGCAGGCTGGGCATCCCAGTCCTGAGTTCTTGGTTGACCCTCAATCGCAGCGTTGACTCGTTTTTTGTGGGCAGAAGGGTATCCTAGCTGTACTACAGCTAAGGGGGATTATTCTACATTTGCGAGACTCATATAGAATACTATGGAAAGCAGCTTCTCCCCTCTTCAGCAATAGGGATCCAGGCTACTAAGCGGTCCATCTCTCAGCGAGACTAAGGGTAACCGTAACAATAATTAAAAGGTTCAAGGTCAAATCTAAATGAGTAAAGGGCAAGGCCGAAAACCACTTCTGAATACATGTGATCTCCGATCCCTCAGACAACACGGTCTTAAAAACTGTCATGAGTCTGTAATGGATATCCTGACATGGGCTCTGGAATACTTTGGTAAACCTTTGTCAGTCAACACCATTTACCGCTGCATCCACAGATGCAATTTAAGGCTTTACTATGCAAAGCAGAAGCCATACATCAACACTGTCCAGAAGCGCTGCTGACTTCACTGGGCTCAGTTTTATCTGAGATGACAAGTAGCACAGTGGAATCGTGTTTTGTGGTCCGACAAGTCAACATTTCAAATAGAATTTGGGGGGGGGGGGGGGGGGGGGGGAGAAACAGCCGTCGTGTTCTCCGGAGCAAAGAGGAAAAGGACCATCTAAAAGGTTATCAGCGTCAAGTCCAAAAGCCAGTGTCTATCATGGTATGGGGGGTGTCAGTGCCCATGGCATGGGTAACTTGCACATCTGTGAGGGCACCATTATTGCAGAAAGATATGTATACATTTTGGAGCAACATAAGCTGCCATCAAGCAGGACAATGCAAAACACTCGTCCGCCCTGATTACAAGCACATGGTTGAGTAATCAGAGTGCGGGTGCTAGCATGGCCTGCCTGCAGTCCTGACCTGTCCCCGATTGAGAATGTGTGGCGCATTATGAAGCGCAAAATAAGGCAACAAACGCCTGTACAGTTGTGCTGCTGAAAACATGCATAATGGATGAATGGGTGGAAATTCCTTTTTCTAAACTTAAACAACTGGTGTCTTTCTGGTTTGTTTTTTTCATTTTTCATACAGTCCCAACTTTTTTTGGAATTGGGGTTGTAGCCTTCCAACGATATTCTACACAATGTTGTGCTACAGTATTTCTAAATATGCTAAATATTTTTTACCCTTAAAATTGTTCTCTTCCTTACATCTATTACATCCTAACTTTATTTTTTCCCCACCTCCTCTTTAAAAAATAATTACATAAATACGGTCACTAAAATTGTTCCTTATAAATTTTGTTATACCAATTTGTAAATAACTATTTCATAGGATACAGGGATGGTAATCAGTTTTTTCTCCAAGAAAATTCACAAACTGAGTTCCGTTGTAGAAATACCCTTGAGGAAGTGGATCCAAGTGATGTTTAGCCTAAAAAAATAATAAATAAAAACGAAATATATAACTTAATATAAAGCAGAATAAAATAACAGGAAAATTGATTTCCTAAAACTTACATGGATACTACGGATTTCTTGCAGAGTTAATGTTCCTCTTGTCCTTAAAAGTTTTCGTTGAGGTTTCTGTGCAACAATTTACAATGAATTAAGAAGCTGTCATAGAATGCATGGTGTCAAAATATTGTGTCAAAAACATGACAGATTTAAAAACTATCACTAAAATACACTTACACTTTTTCCTTAAAAATAAATAATACCCAATTTTTTTCTTTCATGATTCAGATTGAACACAATTTAAAAAAAAAATCATTTTACTTCTATTAGCAAATTTTCTTCATTTTCTCTTTATCCTTTGTTGAAAAGCAAGAACGTAAGCTCAGGAGTGTGCATGTGTCTGCAGCACTATATGGAAGCAGTTTTGCAACAATGTTATACATTAGCAAGAGCACTAGATGGCAGCACTATTTCCTGTCATGTAGTACTAATGTTATACATTAGCAAGAGCACTAGATGGCAGCACTATTTCCTGTCGTAGTACAAATGTTATACATTAGCAAGAGCACTAGATGGTAGCACTATTTCCTGTTGTAGTACTAATGTTATACATTAGCAAGAGCACTAGATAGCAGCACTATTCCCTGTCATGTAGTACTAATGTTATACATTAGCAAGAGCACTAGATGGCAGCCCTATTTCCTGTCATATAGTACTAATGTTATACATTATCAAGAGCACTAGATGACAGCACTATTCCCTGTCATGTAGTACTAATGTTATACATTAGCAAGAGCACTAGATGGCAGCACTATTTCCTGTCATGTAGTACTAATGTTATACATTAGCAAGAGCACTAGATGGCAGCACTATTTCCTGTCGTAGTACTAATGTTATACATTAGCAAGAGCACTAGATGGTAGCACTATTTCCTGTTGTAGTACTAATGTTATACATTAGCAAGAGCACTAGATGACAGCACTATTCCCTGTCATGTAGTACTAATGTTATACATTAGCAAGAGCACTAGATGGCAGCACTATTTCCTGTCATGTAGTACTAATGTTATACATTAGCAAGAGCACTAGATGGCAGCACTATTTCCTGTCATGTAGTAATAATGTTATACATAAGCAAGAGCACTAGATGGCAGCACTATTTCCTGTCATATAGTACTAATGTTATACATTAGCAAGAGCACTAGATGGCAGCACTATTTCCTGTCATATAGTACTAATGTTATACATTAGCAAGAGCACTAGATGACAGCACTATTCCCTGTCATGTAGTACTAATGTTATACATTAGCAAGAGCACTAGATGGCAGCACTATTTCCTGTCATGTAGTACTAATGTTATACATTAGCAAGAGCACTAGATGGCAGCACTATTTCCTGTCGTAGTACTAATGTTATACATTAGCAAGAGCACTAGATGGCAGCACTATTTCCTGTCGTAGTACTAATGTTATACATTAGCAAGAGCACTAGATGGCAGCACTATTTCCTGTTGTAGTACTAATGTTATACAGTAGCAAGAGCACTAGATGGCAGCACTATTTCCTGTCATGTAGTACTAATGTTATACATAAGCAAGAGCACTAGATGGCAGCACTATTTCCTGTCATATAGTACTAATGTTATACATTAGCTAGAGCACTAGATGGCAGCACTATTTCCTGTCGTAGTACTAATGTTATACATTAGCAAGAGCACTAGATGGCAGCACTATTTCCTGTCGTAGTACTAATGTTATACATTAGCAAGAGCACTAGATGGCAGCACTATTTCCTGTTGTAGTACTAATGTTATACAGTAGCAAGAGCACTAGATGGCAGCACTATTTCCTGTCATATAGTACTAATGTTATACATTAGCAAGAGCACTAGATGACAGCACTATTCCCTGTCATGTAGTACTAATGTTATACATTAGCAAGAGCACTAGATGGCAGCACTATTTCCTGTCATGTAGTACTAATGTTATACATTAGCAAGAGCACTAGATGGCAGCACTATTTCCTGTCGTAGTACTAATGTTATACATTAGCAAGAGCACTAGATGGCAGCACTATTTCCTGTCGTAGTACTAATGTTATACATTAGCAAGAGCACTAGATGGCAGCACTATTTCCTGTTGTAGTACTAATGTTATACAGTAGCAAGAGCACTAGATGGCAGCACTATTTCCTGTCATGTAGTACTAATGTTATACATAAGCAAGAGCACTAGATGGCAGCACTATTTCCTGTCATATAGTACTAATGTTATACATTAGCTAGAGCACTAGATGGCAGCACTATTTCCTGTCGTAGTACTAATGTTATACATTAGCAAGAGCACTAGATGGCAGCACTATTTCCTGTCGTAGTACTAATGTTATACATTAGCAAGAGCACTAGATGGCAGCACTATTTCCTGTTGTAGTACTAATGTTATACAGTAGCAAGAGCACTAGATGGCAGCACTATTTCCTGTAATATAGTACTAATGTTATACATTAGCAAGAGCACTAGATGGCAGCACTATTTCCTGTCATGTAGTACTAATGTTATACATAAGCAAGAGCACTAGATGGCAGCACTATTTCCTGTCATGTAGTACTAATGTTATACATAAGCAAGAGCACTAGATGGCAGCACTATTTCCTGTCATATAGTACTAATGTTATACATTAGCTAGAGCACTAGATGGCAGCACTATTTCCTGTTATGTAGTACTAATGTTATACATTAGCAAGACCATTAGATGGCAGCACTATTTCCTGTCATATAGTACTGTTATACATTAGCAAGACCATTAGATGGCAGCACTATTTCCTGTCATGTAGTACTAATGTTATAAAAAACCTGACTCCTGAACAGTTGTATACTCTAGCCATAACTGCGGGAAAAACAAAAGACAAAAACAGTAGATGCTCTGAAAAGAAATACGCTAAAATAAACAGGAGCTAGGAATAAACCTCAGGTCCTGCACACACAGAAAGATTGACTCAATCATCTGATCTCCTTGAAACAGGAGACAAAAGAAACTCTTAAGGCAGCACAGACCGAAACTGGACCTGAACTCTTGATTACGATTGTCAGAACCCTGGGGTACCAAACAAATCAAGCCTACTGAAAAACAAATAAATCTGTCCTATGTCATCCTCTGTGAATGTGGAAAGGAGTCGTAGTGGAGGAAATAGAATAAAATTGCATGGCACAAGTACAAAATAATGTGTCAAAATGTATTGAGTCACGTTAAAACCAGCAACGCGTTTCTCGACTGTATCGGTCTTTTCATCAGGCTGTATCTGACATAAAAGTACTTGCTATATTTAAAACAACCTTCCACCAATAGCGAGGCCGTATGGACACACACCCCTCTCAGGGTTCCAATAATCACACCCACCATAATGACGAGAGGAAAACACCCTCTTATATGTTAGTTCAGATGGATGTGTATCCATATGGCCAAAGCAAAACAAAAGGTCCATATAATTAAAATCATTAGAAGTTACGTTAAAATTAAACAATAAAATTTAAAAACTAAAAAAGGAGCACAAATACGTGATCACGAATAGTAGCTCATGGTCTAAACTTACAGTGATATTCACATAGTTAAGTGCATATATAAAACAGACAAAAATCTACAAAAAAATTTGATATAGACAAATAGCTATCCCTAAAGTAGATAGACCAGCAGTTAACATAGTCAGCAAAGAATATATATATCAACAATCCGTTTTAAGCTCTA
This sequence comes from Bombina bombina, assembly GCF_027579735.1. Lineage (NCBI taxonomy): Eukaryota > Metazoa > Chordata > Amphibia > Anura > Bombinatoridae > Bombina > Bombina bombina. The sequence continues at coordinate 1,388,197,275 of NC_069500.1, forward strand.
ACAAATACATAATTGTGTATATTCATAAGATGATATTTGATGAATAAATCACATAATCACATAACACTGGAAGGCCCTATTACATGTACCACACTAGCAAATAGCAGTCTCAAAAATAAAATAATATATATATATATATATATATATATATATATATATATATATATAGGGGTAAGATGACCCGTTGTTAATAAGAGAAAGATGTAGTTATATCAGGGCCCCAGATCCTAGCCATAAATGAGACGATGTCCACAACTGTATTTTAGGTGAATGGCTAAGGGACATAAGGGGGACCTTTAAACTATCCAAAAGGGTGAGGAGTCTAATGCACAGTGGAATATAAAGTAATGATATGTCCTAAAATTGGAAGACATATAGCACAATCATCAGGGGGCCAAACCAATATGTAACATGGAATTTGCAATGTACATCATATGGATGAGTGAAAAGCATTCGAAGAGAATAAACAAAAAATGGGAGTCAGGCAACAGGGAACCCACCGGACACACTGGTGGTAGACCTAAGTTATTGGAAGGCTGCCAGATCCACACACAAGTTTAGACCAGCAGGATGTAAGCTCTTTAAAACGTAGATCCAGTAGGTCTCCCTTTGCCCCAGTCTAAAAAAAATCGGTTGTAAAAATGAGATTTGGGAATGTGTTAGATAGGAACTACAGAAAAACATTTGGTGTTACCATTATGTTTGCCATTACAGTGTCTTGATACACTGTGAAATTTATAATTATTTTTCATATTGCGTAGATGTTCGGACCATCTAATGCTAAGCCATCTACAAGTACGGCCTACATACTGTATCCCACAGACGCAGGATAAAAGATATATTACATAATTTGAAACGCAAGATATGTGGCCAATTATAGATTATGTCAGTTTGGTGACATTGGACTGGAATATTTGTTGTTTAATCACAATATGGGCACACATCTTGCATCTACTCGCTCTACATCTATACGAACCATGAGGGAAAACCATATTCACAGTATTCTTAGATGGAATTAAATTATTATGTTTCACCATTTTACTAGGAGCTAAAATAGTTTAAAGATTAGGAGCCCTCTTAAATACTACCCTTGGTTTATTCACTATCAAATTACCCAAGATGATTCCCCATATCCATATTTTTCTTTTCCTTTATGGCCAATTCAAACGGATACGCTGTAATTGTATTACTCTCTCTGATTATGAGACCCAAAGTTTAATTCTCAAAGAGATTTATTGAGAAAAAATACCCGCCCCACATTATAGATAACAGCTATAGAAGAGCTAAATTTGACCATAGGGACAAATATTTAATCAGTTCAAAAAAGAAGGAAGGACAAGAAAATAAGGATATGGGGAATCATCCTCTGTTCATTACACAGTTTAATAGTAATCATCATTTGATTAAACAAATTATCACTAAGCATTGGGACATTTTAACTGAGGACCCAATCTTGGGTAATTTGATAGAAAATAAACCCAGGGTAGTATTTAAGAGGGCTCCTAATCTTTAAACTATTTTGGCTCCTAGTAAAATAGTGAAACATAAGAATTTAATTCCATCTAAGAATACTGTGAAGATGGTTTTCCCTCATGGTCCGTATAGATGTAGAGCGAGTAGATGCAAGAAGTGTACCCATGTTGTGAATAAACAACAAATATTCCAGTCCAATGTCACCAAATGGACATATTCTATAATTGGCCACATATCTTGCACTTTAAATTATGTAATATATCTTTTATCCTGCGTCTGTGGTATACAGTATGTAGGCTGTGCTTGTAGACGGCTTAGCATAAGATGGTCCGAACATCTACGCAATATGAAAAATAATTATACATTTCACAGTGTATCAAGACACTGTAATAGCAAACACAATGGTAACACCAAATGTTTTTCTGTAGTTCCTATCGAACACATTCCCAAATCTCATCTTTACAACCGATTTTTTAGACTCAGGCAAAGAGAGACCTACTGGATCCACGTTTTAAAGAGCTTACATCCTGCTGGTCTAAACTTGTGGGTGGATCTGGCAGGCTTCCATTTTTTGTTTATTCTCTTCGAATGCTTTTCATTCGTCCATATGATGTACATTTCAAATTCCTTGTTACATATTGGTTTGACCCCGAATGATTGTGCTATAGGTCTTTTTTAGGACATATCATTACTTTAAACTATCCAAACAGTTGAGGAGTCTAATGCACAGTGGAATATAAAGGTCCCCCTTAAGTCTCTTAGCCATTCATCTAAAATACAGTTGTGGACATCGTCTCATTCTATGGCTAGGATCTGGGGCCCTGATATAACTACACCTTTCTCTTATTAAGAACGGGTCATCTTACCCATATATATATATATATATATATATATATACGTATATATATATATTTTAGACTTATATTTGCTAATGTGGTACATGTAATAGGGCCTTCCAGTTTTATTATGTGATCATGCGATTTATCCATCAAATATCATCTTATGAATATACACAATTATGTATTTATTAGAGCTTAAAACAGATTGTAGATATATATATATATATACAGGGAGTGCAGAATTATTAGGCAAATGAGTATTTTGACCACATCATCCTCTTTATGCATGTTGTCTTACTCCAAGCTGTATAGGCTCGAAAGCCTACTACCAATTAAGCATATTAGGTGATGTGCATCTCTGTAATGAGAAGGGGTGTGGTCTAATGACATCAACACCCTATATCAGATGTGCATAATTATTAGGCAACTTCCTTTCCTTTGGCAAAATGGGTCAAAAGAAGGACTTGACAGGCTCAGAAAAGTCAAAAATAGTGAGATAACTTGCAGAGGGATGCAGCACTCTTAAAATTGCAAAGCTTCTGAAGCGTGATCATCGAACAATCAAGCGTTTCATTCAAAATAGTCAACAGGGTCGCAAGAAGCGTGTGGAAAAACCAAGGCGCAAAATAACTGCCCATGAACTGAGAAAAGTCAAGCGTGCAGCTGCCAAGATGCCACTTGCCACCAGTTTGGCCATATTTCAGAGCTGCAACATCACTGGAGTGTCCAAAAGCACAAGGTGTGCAATACTCAGAGACATGGCCAAGGTAAGAAAGGCTGAAAGACGACCACCACTGAACAAGACACACAAGCTGAAACGTCAAGACTGGGCCAAGAAATATCTCAAGACTGATTTTTCTAAGGTTTTATGGACTGATGAAATGAGAGTGAGTCTTGATGGGCCAGATGGATGGGCCCGTGGCTGGATTGGTAAAGGGCAGAGAGCTCCAGTCCGACTCAGACGCCAGCAAGGTGGAGGTGGAGTACTGGTTTGGGCTGGTATCATCAAATATGAGCTTGTGGGGCCTTTTCGGGTTGAGGATGGAGTCAAGCTCAACTCCCAGTCCTACTGCCAGTTTCTGGAAGACACCTTCTTCAAGCAGTGGTACAGGAAGAAGTCTGCATCCTTCAAGAAAAACATGATTTTCATGCAGGACAATGCTCCATCACACGCGTCCAAGTACTCCACAGCGTGGCTGGCAAGAAAGGGTATAAAAGAAGAAAATCTAATGACATGGCCTCCTTGTTCACCTGATCTGAACCCCATTGAGAACCTGTGGTCCATCATCAAATGTGAGATTTACAAGGAGGGAAAACAGTACACCTCTCTGAACAGTGTCTGGGAGGCTGTGGTTGCTGCTGCACGCAATGTTGATGGTGAACAGATCAAAACACTGACAGAATCCATGGATGGCAGGCTTTTGAGTGTCCTTGCAAAGAAAGGTGGCTATATTGGTCACTGATTTGTTTTTGTTTTGTTTTTGAATGTCAGAAATGTATATTTGTGAATGTTGAGATGTTATATTGGTTTCACTGGTAAAAATAAATAATTGAAATGGGTATATATTTGTTTTTTGTTAAGTTGCCTAATAATTATGCACAGTAATAGTCACCTGCACACACAAATATCCCCCTAAAATAGCTATAACTAAAAACAAACTAAAAACTACTTCCAAAACCATTCAGCTTTGATATTAATGAGTTTTTTGGGTTCATTGAGAACATGGTTGTTGTTCAATAATAAAATTAATCCTCAAAAATACAACTTGCCTAATAATTCTGCACTCCCTGTATATATTCTTTGCTGACTATGTTAACTGCTGGTCTATCTACTTTAGGGATAGCCATTTGTCTATATAGAAAAAGTTTTATATATGCACTTAATTATGTGAATATCACTAAGTTTAGACCATGAGCTACTATTCGTGATCACGTATTTGTGCTCCTTTTTTAGTTTTAAATTTTATTGTTTAATTTTAACGTAACTTCTAATGATTTAAATTATATGGACCTTTCGTTTTGCGTTGGCCATATGGATACACATCCATCTGAACTAACCTTTAAGAGGGTGTTTTCCACTCGTCATTATGGTGGGTGTGATTATTGGAACCCTGAGAGGGGTGTGTGTCCATACGGCCTCGTGATTGGTGAAAGGTTGTTTTAAATATAGCAAGTACTTTTATGTCAGATACAGCCTGATGAAACGACCGATACGGTCGAGAAATGTGTTGCTGGTTTTAATGTGACTCAATAAATTGACACATTATTTTGTACTTGCTCCATGCAATTTTATTCTATTTCCTCCACTACGACTCCTTTCCACATTCACGGAGGTTGATTACTCGGTCTGCTCCAATCAGTGGGTTATACCGCTACACATAGGAAGTGAATGGGATTTCTGGTTCCTGATTGATCCCCACGTGTTTGGCTTGGCTGGCGTGGTAGTCTGTCGGGCGACTTTCTGAGGTCCCGGCCTGCTTGGTTAGGCACCATCTAAGTGCCGCTCTCTATGTGAGTACCCATCCTTCTGGGCTGTCTTTGTGTCCGGTCTGCACTCTTAGTACAGACGATATTGTTTTATGAGGCACCTCTTCATCTGTTCCCACAGGTCTCTTCATCTGCATATCGTTACAAGAGTGCTGCCGTGGGCTACCGTCCATCTCTACGATTCTGATCTCATATTTGCGCACCTCCTATAAAGGCATGGTGTCCTATACTCCTGACTATTAAATTATGCTTACCTGATAATTTTCTTCAGATGGAAAGAGTCCACAGCTGCATTCATTACTTTTGGGAAATAAGAACCTGGCCACCAAGAGGAGGCAAAGACACCCCAGCCAAAGGCTTAAATACTCCTCCCACTCCCCTCATCCCCCAGTCATTCTGCCAAGGAACAAAGAACAGTAGAAGAAATATCAGGGTGAAAAGGTGCAAGAAGAATAAAAGTACAGACGCCCCACATAAAAAAATGTGTGGGGAGCTGTGGACTCTTTCCATCGGAAGAAAAGAAAATTATCAGGTAAGCATAATTTAAGTTTTGCTTCATAAATGGAAAGAGTCCACAGCTGTATTCATTACTTTTGGGAAAACAATACCCAAGCTATAGAGGACACTGAATGCCAAGACGGGAGGGTACAAGACGCGGCCCATTCTGAGGGCAACAGTCTTGAAACCACTACCCAACAAAACTCTGCTTCGTCTGAAGCCGAGAACATTAAAAGGAAAAAGCCCCAAGGACACTGACCCACAGATCGTCCGGAAGCCTAGATAGAGACCGCAAATTCAGACTCCCAAAGGGACAAGGCAAGAAAAAATCAAGGGAAATCTAAAGGACACCACAAAATTCCATAAAGGAAAACCCCTAAAACGAGCCCAGCTCATAAAGACCCAAATGGGTCCAAAACAAATAAGGGGAGGCAACGCCCAGACCAACATAATACAAGGTCTAGGACTGAACATCCGAACATCGATTTTTACTCTCAACTTCGAGTGGAAGCACCAAAACGACAACTGAAGACTTATCCTCAAGTCGTCAGTATTTAACACAAAAACGTGTAGCAGACCCAGACGAGGTAAACACTCGAGTCAAGAACACGCAGCCGTCATCAGGACGACCCAGAGAGAGAATACTTTACTAACAGTCTCAGGACCTACTCCCAACTGGGCCAGCCCAAGAGTCAGTAGGTCAGAAAAAAGGGGAACGTGTTTAGGCACTTTAAGTCCAGAATTGGACAAAAAGTTCCCTCCTTCTTTGGACCCACAAAAAGGTTTGAATAAAACCCGAAACCTCTTTCTGCTATAGGTACCGGGACAATTACTCCTAGAGAGGAGAGATCCCTACGCAACCTAAGGCGGCAGCCCTCTTTTCTGGTCTTGTAGACAGACTAGAGAGTAGGAATCTGCCCCTGGCCGGATGAGACTTGAATCCGATACTGTATCCTTGAGATACAACCACCAGGACCAAGGATCCTGTACATCCTGGAACCAAGCGTCTGAAAAAAAGAGACAGTCTTCCCCCTACTCGATTCGATCCCGGATCGGGGGCTGCCTCTTCATGGCGATTTGTTCTCGGTGGGCTTCTTACTCTGGACTTATTCCAGGACTGAGCCGGCTTCCAAGTACTCTTAAGCTGCTCGGACTTGAATGAGGATTGCCGACTGATTTTTCAGAACGAAAATTAGACTATTGCCGTCCCTTAGGCCTATTTTTCTTATCCTGCAGTAGGAAGGCACCTTTCCCTCCGGTAACCATAAAAATAATGGAGTTCAGACCTGGATCGAATAAAATCTTCTCCTTGAAAGAAAAAGAAAGTAGTCTGGATTTAGAAGTCATATCCGCAGACCAAGACTTCAATTAGAGAGCCTAGCGGGCTAGGACCGCAAAGCCAGAAGCCTTTGCATTTATGCGAATAATCTGCATATTCGGGTCACAGATGGAGTTAGCAATTCTCAGAGCCTTAATTCTCGCCTGAATACCCTCGAGGGGAGTCTCTACCTCAATGAGCTCATACAGAGTGTTGCACCAGTAGGTAACTGCTCCAGCAACCGAGGTTACAGCTGCCGCTAGTTTCAATTTTCTTATCCATAGGCTCTCTAAAAGGAGAACTATCCTCCAAGGGGATAGTAGTACCTTTAGCCAGCGTAGAAATAGTGCCATCCACCCTAGGGATGGAGCCCCACAAATCTATTTGAGAGTCAGGGACTGGGAATAATTTTTTTAAAGAAGACGAGGGGGAAAAAATAAGTTCCTATTCTTTCCCATTCGTTACTAATAATGTTCGACAGCTTAACTGGCACAGGAGAAGTCAGAGGGACCTTCCTATCTTCATATACACTGTCTAATTTAGGGATCTTACGTTCTTCAGGGAGTGTAGCCTCTGGAACCTCTAGCGTAGACAGAACCTCCTTTAATAAAAAACGCAGTTCACCCTCTGAAGCTACAGAGGTTAACATATCCTCGGATAGCTGGAAATCCGACAAATATTTAGAAAACTATGTTTAACCTTTCTCTTGCGTTTGCTAGAATGAGGTAAGGCACTCAGGGCCACACACACTGCGGATTGTAACTGCGCGCTAAAGTCCATCGGAAAAAAGCCCCTTCCAGATGGAGGATTAGTTGGCCCGCGGGGAAGTGCATGTGGAGCGGGTAGTGTAGAAAGGGTAGTAATCTCTCGGGACCCAGATTCCTGCGAGGTAGACAACTCAGAGGGGCTAATAGCACTAGGAGTATTAGCAGGCTTGTCTCCCTTCTTAGACTTTAGAACAGTGCTTAGGCAAATGGAACAAAATTGAGCAGGCGGGCAAACCACGGCCTCCTCACAATATAAACAGGAATTATTCATCAGAACAGAAGGAGCGGAACCTTCTAATGTGGTATCAGAGTCCTCCATAGCTAAGATATATTCACAGAAGGACAGACAAAAAGTAAATGCTTTTATTAAAAAAAACGGCACCTTTATAATCCCAATGGCTGGGGCACTTACCCCCTCCTAGACCCAGACAGCTAACAGTGACAACGCACTCTTTAGGAGTGAACTGTCCGCAGCAGGATCGTAGGAAATGAAAAGACCGCACCCGGTCACGTGGAGCATAGGACAGAACTTCCCCTGCTATGAAAAAGGCGCTAAGCTATTATGAGCTGGACAACACTCAAAAACGAAATTGAAACCTGTTTTTTCAAGCCAAAAGCACACAGTCTATGAGTCCAAAATAACTATCACATTAAGCAGTTATAAATAATCCCTATCTGTTTAAATAATCTCCCTGAAGGAGATATTAACCCTTAATCCTATAGAGGCATAAAGGAGCCACACTCTGACCCTGTAGAGCAAAAGTGTAAATATAAACGTTCTTACCTCCAGGATCCATGCAGTGGAACAGCCTCTCAAGTGTGACAGTCTTGCAGTGACGCTTCTGACATGGACTTAAGTGTGTAACAGCAAGCAGTGAAACTCGTCAACATTGATTGCTCAGGAGCTGTTAGGCAACAGTCTGGATGGGTTCGCAGAAAAACTTTCCCTGCATCTCCAGACTCTAACTTTCATCAATACTCTCACTGAGAGGTTGACATGATTACTTAAAACTCCAGTCCTTTCTTGAAGGGAACATACTCATTACAGGACTATCCAAAATCTTTTGACACTTCTCTGCCACTTCCTATAGTGACGAAAGGCAAAGAATGACTGGGGGATAGGGGAAGTGAGAGGGATATGTAAGCCTTTGCTTGGGGTAACTGCCTCCTCCTGGTGGCCAGGTGTTGCATTTCCCAACAGTAAGGAATGAAGTTGTGGACTCTCCCTGCCTTATGGAAGGAAACCTTATCCTCAGGAAGACTCTGATGCTGAAAAATCTAACCTTATCAATGCCCTAGGAAAAGAACACTGCTCAATCAAATAAAGTAAGGCACATTACTCCAGAGGGTGAAAAGTTGACAAAAGATATCTGTCAGGGTTTTTTCCCTGCTGTGTTTGCCATGTGCTGCTGGCAGCCATTTTACATGCTGACTCCGGTGCATACTGTGTGATGCTGCTCAATTCCTGCACATCCTTTTTTTGCCCTTGTTTTGTCTCAGACCTGTTTGTGAGAGCTCCTGTGTATTACCTGGCTGTCTGACGTCCCTCCTGGTTCCTGATCCCTGGCTTGTTCCTGACTCTGCTGTTCTCCTTGTTCCTGATTCCAGCTCGTCTGACTACTCGCTTTGGCTTCTGACTTCTGACTCGGCTCGTCTGACTACCAGCTCTGGTTTTGATTCCTGGCTTGTTATTTGACTTGTGGACTTTTTTTGCTATTAATAAAGGTGTGATTATTTTTGCACTTCTCGTCTCAGTCTGATTCCTGGCACCCTGACAATATCTGATCTGGAATAAAAATTGAATTAAGAACCTCACCAGGAACCTGAAAAATATGCCTGACGTGCACTTACATGAAGGCAACACAACCCCATAAACAGAATGTTTATTAGAAATGTCTTAGAGGAACTAAGGAGAAACCTTAGTGCCATCCGAGAAGAAATCATGGAGTGACAAAATAATAGTAAAAATATTGCAGAAAGACAGAAGAAACCAGTATGCAAAACATGCAACTGATTACAGTAAGAACAATGTCAGAGGATGTACTCACTAATGGGAGAAACCAGCAGATAAAATCTAGTCTGTTGCATAGATTACTTAAATTTGTGTTTTCTTCACTTTTTTAACTATAGAACCGTAATGACGACAGAACCACAACAGTACCTCAGTAAATAACAAGAACTCAATATGTGAGTATCATGTAACAATCACACGCCATAAGTGTTATACAGATGTGTAGCAATGTATAACAATAAAACAAGGAATGTGATACTGTAGAATACCATTGCACAGCAAAAAAAACAACAGTACTACAAAATTGGAAAATATTAACGCATCATAAAGTTTCCCCCTTAAAAAGCTCTAGAGGAGTTGAAATCACTGACCCTCTGATAAATAGCTTTTTAAACAAACTCACAGGTGCAATGCGCGCTAAGCCGAACTGCAAAACAAAAAAGGAGACATCATCATCACATCCAATGGTCAGATAACACTCATCAGTATGAAGAAAATGTGTGCGAAAAAGCCTGAGAGCTATGCACACAGTGTCAAAACCCAACTATGTAAACCAGCCAAAGCATGAAAGTAACTATTAATAAGACTAAAGGGACGTGCATAAACTTGACGTGTGCAAACCCATACGCAGACGCACAAAATTCAAACTAAGCACACCAAAAAAGCTGATGCAAGCAAAACAGCTGATGTGAGCAAAACAGGAAGGGGAACAATGTAAAGGATTCTGTCCCAGGGATATATATACCAATTATAGATGGTTTATGAAATGGTTTATAGACTGAAAACCCCTCTCTGAAGAATTAAATGCACATCTTCATTCTTGACCACTTCCAGTCAGATAAAGTAAAGACTGATGTATGTGTGAGGAGTTTTATAGGACTCTTGAGGTTTGGGAATCTTTGCCTCCTCCTAGTGGTATAGAAGAGTAATTCCCAGGAGTAATGGATCGTGGACTCTCACCATCACTATGAAAGAAATAAGAATGACACAGCTGTAGTGAATTACTTATTCAATAGTTAGATCTTTACATGTGCTCTATAACAGCTCTAGAACTTTAATAACTTCCTTGACTGGTGTTTAGAATTCAGACTGCAAAAAACTAAAGTAATAAACTAACCTGCTTGGCACACTGTCTCAGCCATTCCTTTATGACTTCCTCTTTCAGGGAGCAACCACTGAACACAAGCACACATTGCTGATGTATACTTTTTTCTCTCTGATCATGTCTTGAATCAGGAGGTGGTGTTGGTCCATCAACCACAGCGATAAGACTCAGAGAATTGGTTAAAGTGCTATGGCACACTTCCATTATCTGCTCGGAATCTAGAAGACATAATCTATAGATTTAGTAGGGCAAAAATATCATCAATCCTACTGACCTCGTATCCATTAACCGACAAGTGGAAAAATATCAACACAGTTTACCAATCAGGAAAAAATAAACATGCATATGAACACGAGTGCACATATTTCATAGCCTATGAATTACAATTTTCTTTTATGTATTTCTACATTCCATCTACGCTTTATAAGAATCCTAAAACTACAAGTAATATTCTAAGGTACTATTAATTATATATCTCACAGCGCTTCAAACAGAATTGTTCCTTCTAGCTCCTAGGAATTGGGGTACATAGCTAACCCTAAGCAAATAAAGTTAAAATGAATCAAGGTCCAAGGAGCGCCTAGTTTATAAGGCTAAGGATTTGTACTTAAAATATTGTCATTTAATTACCAACATAAATATACATAAATACATATAGTTCACAACATATACAATTAGAAATAAAAACATTGATCCATGTGATTAAATAAATGGGGACAGTGCAATGTAGTCCTGAATATACAATTGGTTACAATTGTGATTAGTAATGTCCAGTTCTGATTGACTCCTTAAAAAAGTAGGGATAGGTGTCAGCAAATCCTTGAGGGATAGTAAGTTCTTTATCAGATTAGAATAAAAAATGGGCAAGAAACAAAAATGTGCTGAAAAATTCCCCAAAAATCTAAAAAAATGGTGAAAAATGTGAAAAAATTAAATGAAAAATGTAAAATAAAAAATATAAAATTGAGTGATAAATTGCGAATAAAGTAAATGAAAAATAACTCCAAACAATTGTGTAGTGTTGGATACCAAAAGAATGTTTACAAATAACGTGGTTATATTCAATATTGGTGATAAATTGTTATAATCCATCCTGTCCAAGACTCAGTCCCCTAATGTTAATCCTGTGAATAAAACAAATATAACATAGTGCAATACTGGTAACAAAATTGTAAATGAAATCAGAATGAAGCTCACGATATGATGTCAACGCGTTTCAGCCCTTTCTTAGGCCTTTATCAAGACTATACTTCTATGGTGGCTTCATTTATAAGTGTAAGTAACCAATCATTATTGTCGTTATTTTGGCGCCAAATGTGTTCATTACAAACCAGAAGTGATTCCTTCCTTGTGTTTCACTTCCGTTTTGGGCCACATATCCTTTAGCATTTAGAACATTCTATCCCTCCTTTATAGTTGTGTAGCCTATTCGTTCAGTTACCAAACTAAGTGCATCGTGTAATTATCCTCTTTTGCCGGGGGTCGCGTAACAAATGTGTCATTATTTACCTGTTACTTTGAAATCGCCAGACCGGAAGTGACGTCACTCTTTACTACGTCACTTCCGGTATCATTGACATAATGTCACTTCCGGTTTCATTTTCTAACGGTTAGCTGTTGTGTTAGCTGACTTGATGTCACTTCCGGTTTCGAATTTAAGTGGTTAGCTGTCATGTGTGATGCTCTGGATCTAGCTAGGTGTGATTTAACCGAAAATAGGTTACCTACTAAAAAAGGTGATAGGGATTCTAGGGTATGTAATATTGATGATATCAAGCAATATTTAATTGCACTGCACATAATGTTGCTAAAATTAAAAATATTGGAATTAGAAAGGAAATAATATAAAATTAAATTAAAATGAGCATTTGGAACAGTGTGAATCTATAATTTACATTGAAAAAACGTACACGGGCTCAAGATGTCAAAGAATTAACTAAGTGGGTATGTCATAAAAACAGAAATGAATATAAAAATACACACACATATTAGTATACATTAAAATATAACAACACTTATTTTTGATTTTCATTTTTATTTTTAATTTAATTTTTTTTCACATTTTTCACAATTTTTTATATTTTTTTGGAATTTATCAGCACATTTTTTATTCTAATCTGATAAAGAACTTACTATCCCTCAAGGATTTGCTGACACATATCCCTACTTTTTTTAAGGAATCAATCAGAACTGACATTACTAATCACAATTGTAACCAATTGTATATTCAGGACTACATTGCACTGTCCCCATTTATTTAATCACATGGATCCATGTTTTTATTTCTAATTGTATATGTTGTGAACTATATGTATTTATGTATATTTATGTTGGTAATTAAATGATAATATTTTAAGTACAAATCCTTAGCCTTATAAACTAGGCGCTCCTTGGACCTTAATATTCTAAGGTACACACAATATATCAGGCATAAACTGTAAACAAAAGGCAAAAAAAACATAATACTTCAGCCTGTTAAATACCGCCTCCTTAAGTTCTCATCAAACCAGACAGCAGATGTATTTATTCTTGGCGGAGCAGGTCTTAAGGGGGTTCAGCATTCAAAATGTATTCCCCTCCAAGATGAAGTGTCTCAACACATTTCAACAAAATAATTGTGTGATATATCTGTTATCAAATTGTTTTTATTCTGCTCCCGAAAAAGACTATTATTTTGTTTAAAGGCGTAGAACCACTTCATCTTTAGAAAACATAATTTATGCTTACCTGATAAATTTATTTCTCTTGTAGTGTGTTCAGTCCACGGGTCATCCATTACTTATGGGATATATTCTCCTTCCCAACAGGAAGTTGCAAGAGGATCACCCAAGCAGAGCTGCTATATAGCTGCTCCCCTCACATGTCATATCCAGTCATTCGACCGAAACAAGACGAGAAAGGAGAAACTATAGGGTGCAGTGGTGACTGGAGTTATAATTTAAAATTTAGAACCTGCCTCAAAAAAGACAGGGCGGGCCGTGGACTGAACACACTACAAGAGAAATAAATTTATCAGGTAAGCATAAATTATGTTTTCTCTTGTTAAGTGTGTTCAGTCCACGGGTCATCCATTACTTATGGGATACCAATACCAAAGCTAAAGTACACGGATGATGGGAGGGACAAGGCAGGAACATTAAACAGGAGGAACCACTGCCTGTAGAACCTTTCTCACAAAAACAGCCTCCGAAGAAGCAAAAGTGTCAAATTTGTAAAATTTGGAAAAAGTATGAAGTGAAGACCAAGTTGCAGCCTTGAAAATCTGTTCAACAGAGGCCTTATTCTTAAAGGCCCAGGTGGAAGCCACAACTCTAGTGGAATGAGCTGTAATTTTTTCAGGAGGCTGCTGTCCAGCAGTCTCATAGGCTAAGCGTATTATGCTACGAAGCCAAAAAGAGAGAGAGGTAGCCGAAGCCTTTTGACCTCTCCTCTGTCCAGAGTAAACGACAAACAGAGAAGAAGTTTGTCGAAAATCTTTAGTTGCCTGTAAGTAGAACTTCAGGGCACGGACCACGTCTAGACTATGCAAAAGACGTTCCTTCTTTGAAGAAGGATTAGGACATAATGATGGAACAACAATCTCTTGATTGATATTCCTGTTAGAAACTACCTTAGGTAAAAACCCAGGTTTAGTACGCAGGACTACCTTGTCTGAATGAAAGATCAGATAAGGAGAATCACAATGTAAGGCAGATAACTCAGACTCTTCGAGCCGAGGAAATAGCCATCAAAAACAGAACTTTCCAAGATAAAAGCTTAATATCAATGGAATGAAGGGGTTCAAACGGAACACCCTGAAGAACTTTAAGAACCAAGTTTAAGCTCCACGGAGGAGCAACAGTCTTAAACACAGGCTTAATCCTAGCCAAAGCCTGACAAAAAGCCTGGACGTCTGGATTCTCTGCCAGACGCTTGTGTAAAAGAATAGACAGAGCAGAAATCTGTCCTTTAAGCGAACTAGCAGATAAACCCTTTTCTAAACCCTCTTGTAGAAAAGACAATATCCTAGGAATCTTAACCTTACTCCATGAGTAACTCTTGGATTCACACCAATATAAATATTTACGCCATATCTTATGGTAAATTTTTCTGGTCACAGGTTTCCGAGCCTGTATTAATGTATCAATAACCGACTCCGAGAAACCATGCTTCGATAGAATCAAGCGTTCAATCTCCACGCAGTCAGCCTCAGAGAAATTAGGTTTGGATGGTTGAAAGGACCCTGAATTAGAAGGTCCTGCCTCAGAGGCAGAGACCATGGTGGACAGGATGACATGTCCACTAGGTCTGCATACCAGGTCCTGCGTGGCCACGCAGGCGCTATCAGAATCACCGATGCTCTCTCCTGTTTGATCTTGGCAATCAGTCGAGGCAGTAACGGAAAAGGTGGAAACACATAAGCCATGTTGAAAACCCAAGGGGCTGCTAGTGCATCTATCAGCACCGCTCCCGGGTCCCTGGACCTGGATCCGTAGCACGGAAGCTTGGCATTCTGGCGAGATGCCATGAGATCCAGTTCCGGTTTGCCCCAACGAAGAATTAGTTGAGCAAATATCTCCGGATGAAGAGTCTGGCGACTTAGAAAGTCCGCCTCCCAGTTCAACACGCCTGGGATGTAGATTGCTGACAGGTGGCAAGAGTGAGACTCTGCCCAGCGAATTATCTTTGAGACTTCTAACATCGCTAGGGAACTCCTGGTTCCTCCTTGATGATTGATGTAAGCTACAGTCGTGATGTTGTCCGACTGAAACCTGATGAACCTCAGTGTTGCTTAACTGAGGCCAAGCTAGGAGAGCATTGAATATTGCTCTTAATTCCAGAATGTTTATTGGAAGGAGTTTCTCCTCCTGAGTCCACGATCCCTGAGCCTTTAGGGAGTTCCAGACTGCGCCCCAGCCTAGTAAGCTGGCATCTGTTGTTACAATCGTCCAATCTGGTCTGCGAAAGGTCATTCCTTTGGACAGATGAACCCGAGACAACCACCAGAGAAGAGAATCCCTGGTCTCCTGGTCCAGATACAGTAAAGGGGACAGATCTGAGTAATCCCCATTCCACTGACTTAGCATGCATAATTGCAGCGGTCTGAGATGCAGGCGCGCAAATGGCACTATGTCCATTGCCGCGACCATTAAGCCGATTACTTCCATGCACTGAGCTACTGATGGGCTTGGAATGGAATGAAGGACACGGCAAGCATTTAGAATTTTTGATAACCTGGACTCCGTCAGGTAAATCTTCATCTCTACAGAATCTATAAGAGTCCCTAGGAAAGGGACCCTTGTGAGTGGAAACAGAGAACTCTTTTCCATGTTCACTTTCCACCCATGCGACCTCAGAAATGCTAGAACTATCTCTGTATGAGACTTTGCATTTTGAAAACTTGACGCTTGTATCAGAATGTCGTCTAGGTACGGAGCCACCGCAATGCCTCGCGGTCTTAGTACCGCCAGAAGCGAACCCAGAATCTTTGTAAAAATTCTCTGAGCCGTAGCTAACCCGAAGGGAAGAGCTACAAACTGGTAATGCCTGTCTAGAAAGGCAAACCTTAGGTACCGATAATGATCTTTGTGAATCGGTATGTGAAGGTAGGCATCCTTTAAGTCCACTGTGGTCATATATTGACCCTCTTGGATCATGGGTAGGATAGTCCGAATGGTTTCCATCTTGAACGATGGAACCCTTAGGAATTTGTTTAAGATTTTTAAGTCTAAGATTGGTCTGAAGGTTCCCTCTTTTTTGGGAACCACAAACAGATTTGAGTAAAACCGTTGCCCTTGTTCCGTTCGCGGAACTGGGTGGATCACTCCCGTCACTAAGAGGTCTTGTACACATTGTAGAAATGCCTCTTTCTTTACTAGGTTTGTTGATAACCTTGACAGATGAAACCTCCCTTGTGGAGGAGAAGTTTTGAAATCCAGAAGGTATCCCTGAGATATAATCTCCAACGTCCAGGGATCCTGTACATCTCTTCTCCAAGCCTGGGCAAAGAGAGAAAGTCTGCCCCCCACTAGATCCGTCTCCGGAAAGGGGGCCCTGTCTTCATGCTGTCTTAGGGGCAGAAGTAGGCTTTCTGGCCTGCTTGCCCTTGTTCCATGACTGGTTGCCTTTCCAACCTTGTCTGTAACGAGCAGTAGTTCCTTCCTGTTTTGGAGCGGAGGAAGTTGATGCTGCTCCTGCCTTGAAATTACGAAAGGCACGAAAATTAGACTGTTTGGCCTTTGATTTGGCCCTGTCCTGAGGAAGGGTGTGGCCCTTACCTCCAGTAATGTCAGCAATAATTTCCTTCAAGCCGGGCCCGAATAAGGTCTGCCCTTTGAAAGGAATATTCAGTAGTTTAGATTTAGAAGTTACATCTGCTGACCAGGATTTAAGCCATAGCGCTCTGCGCGCCTGTATGGCGAATCCGGAATTCTTAGCCGTAAGTTTGGTTAAATGTACTACGGCATCCGAAACAAACGCATTAGCTAGCTTAAGCGTTCTAAGATTGCTCAAAGTCTCACCCAATGGTGCTGTGCGAATCGCCTCTTCCAGAGACTCAAACCAGAATGCCGCTGCAGCCGTGACAGGCGCAATGCATGCAAGAGGCTGTAATATAAAACCTTGTTGAACAAACATTTTCTTAAGGTAACCCTCTAATTTTTTATCCATTGGATCTGAGAAAGCACAACTATCCTCCACCGGGATAGTGGTACGCTTGGCTAAAGTAGAAACTGCTCCCTCCACCTTAGGGACCGTCTGCCATAAGTCTCGTGTGGCGGCGTTTATAGGGAACATTTTTCTAAATATCGGAGGAGGGGAGAAGGGCACACCAGGTCTATCCCACTCCTTGCTAATAATTTCTGTAAGCCTTTTTGGTATAGGAAAAATGTCAGAACACACCGGTACCGCATAGTATTTATCCAGCCTACATAATTTCTCTGGGATTGCCACCGTGTCACAATCATTCAGAGCCGCTAACACCTCCCCTAGCAACACGCGGAGGTTCTCAAGCTTAAATTTAAAATTTGAAATTTCTGAATCCGGTCTCCCCGAATCAGAACCGTCACCCACAGAATGAAGCTCTCCGTCCTCATGTTCTGCAAATTGTGACGCAGTATCAGACATGGCTCTCGTGTCATCGGCGCGCTCTGTCCTTAACCCAGAGCTATCGCGCTTGCCTCTTAACTCGGGCATATTGTATAATACTTCTTTCATAACATTAGCCATATCATGTAAAGTGATTTGTAAGTGCCTTGATGTACTTGGCGCCTCAATCTCACGCACCTCCCGAGCGGGAGACGAAGGTACTGACACGTGAGGAGAGTTAGACGGCATAACTTCCTCCTCGTTGTCTGGTGATAATTTCTTTATCGGTACAGATCGACTTTTATTCAAAGTAATATCAATACAATTGGTACACATATTTCTATTGGGCTCCACATCGGCTTTTGAACATAATGAACAAGCAGATTCCTCTGTATCAGACATGTTTAAACAGACTAGCAATGAAGCTAGCAAGCTTGGAAATTACTTTCAATAAGTTTACAAGCAATATAAAAAACGCTGCAGCGCTTTTAAAAAAACACAGTTGAATTAACAAAGAACTAATTCAGTTATAGTCAACAATTCTTAACGGTAAATGTATTAATTAGCAGAGGATTGCACCCATTAGCAAAAGGATGATTAACCCCTCAATACCCAAAAACGGATATCAAATTAAGATTTAACGCTTTTATCACAGTCAAACACACTGTCACAGGTCTGCTGTGACTGATTACCTCCCTCAAAAACGAATTTTGAAGACCCCTGAGCTCTCTAGAGACGTCCAGGATAAAGAAGCAGGAAGACTGTGCTAGAATTTTAACTGCGCAACAAGGCGCTAAAAAAAGGCCCCTCCCATTCATATTACAACAGTGGGAGACCTGATATAACGGTTTCTATGCAGAAAAATACGTTAGCCATGTGGAAAAAAATCATGCCCAAAAAGGATTTATCACCAAAGTACCTCACAAAACGAATAACATGCCAGTAAACGTTTTAAAAACCAACTTTTTCAATGTCATGCAAAGTTATCACTAAGCCTGCTACCAGTCGCTTCTACTGCAGATAAGGCTTAAGCATTATTTCAGTATTAACAGTATTTTCTCAGTCAAATTCTAGTCCCTAGATAATAACTCAACTGCGCATACATTTATCAGCCTGATACCAGTCGCTACTACTGCATTTAAGGCTGTACTTACATCATATGGGTAACAGCAGTGTTTTCTTAGTCAATTCCATTCCCAGAAAATATTGTACTGCACATACCTCATTTGCGGGGGACCCCGCATGCTATTCCCATTTTCTGACGTTACCCCACTCCTCAGAGTGTCGAGAACAGCCAGTGGATCTTAGTTATGTCTGCTAAGATCATAGAGAACGCAGGCAGATTCTTCTTCCAAATACTGCCTGAGATAGAAAAAACAGCACACTCCGGTGCCAATTAAAATAACAAACTTTTGATTGAAGAATAATTAAGTAAAAACTCCAACTCCTCTCGCGACCTCCTTCTTAGTTGAGGGTTGCAAGAGAATGACTGGATATGACATGTGAGGGGAGGAGCTATATAGCAGCTCTGCTTGGGTGATCCTCTTGCAACTTCCTGTTGGGAAGGAGAATATATCCCATAAGTAATGGATGACCCGTGGACTGAACACACTTAACAAGAGAAAGAGCTTTTAATCCTTGTGTTTTATACATTAGAATAAATCTTTTGATAATCAGCAAATTACTCCCCTTGTGAGTATTTTCAATTTTTGTGCACACCTGATTCATTACTTGCTACGCTATTGTGATCCTCCTATTCACAGAACATTATTTGGAGGTTAAAACATTTTGGACTTTGTGCCGCCAAGAAAAATGCGTTTATAAGAATCCTTCCAGTTTTTTAACATGCTTAACCCCTTAACGACCGAGGACGTGCAGGGTACGTCCTCAAAAAAAAGGCAGTTAACGCCTGAGGATGTACCCTGCACGTCCTCGGTGTGGAAAGCAGCTGGAAGCGATCCTGCTCGCTTCCAGCTGCTTTCCGGTTATTGCAGTGATGCCTCGATATGGAGGCATCCTGCAATAACCTTTCTAAGCCATCCGGTGCAGAGAGAGCCACTCTGTGGCCCTCTCTGCACCGGAGATCGGTGGCTTACAGTGCGTTGGTGGGTGGGAGCCGAACCGGGAGGCGGGTGGCGGCCATCGATGGCCCTCGTGATGTGGAGGGGGGCGGGATCGTGGGCCGGTATGCCAGGGCCGCGCACTGACGCGCGCACGTGCACGGGAGGGTGGGGGCGGGCGCGTGCACGGGGAGGGAGCGGGTGGGAACCGCTACACACAGAAAAAAAAAGTTCAGGAAAATAAAAAAAAATGTAAAAAAAATGTTATAAAAAAGCAATCATTTAGGTGGTGGGGGTTGGTCTGTGGGGAGGGGGAAGCTACACTACAGAAAAACCGGGGAAAAAATAAAAAAACAACATATTTCCTTGCAAACTGGGTACTGGCAGACAGCTGCCAGTACCCAAGATGGCCCCCAATAAGGCAGAGGGGAGGGTTAGAGAGCGGTTTTGGGGGGGATCAGGGAGGTTGGGGGCTAAGGGGGGGATCCTACACAGTAGCATATGTAAATATGCTAAAAATTTTTTTTAATTATTTTTAAAAACCCTTTTATTTTAGTACTGGCAGACTTTCTGCCAGTACTTAAGATGGCGGGGACAATTGTGGGGTGGGGGAGGGAAGGGAGCTGTTTGGGAGGGATCAGGGGGTGGGATGTGTCAGGTGGGAGGCTGATCTCTACACTAAAGCTAAAATTAACCCTGCAAGCTTCCTACAAACTCCCTAATTAACCCCTTCACTGCTAGCCATAATACACGTGTGAGGCGCAGCAGCATTTAGCGGCCTTCTAATTACCAGAAAGCAACGCCAAAGTCATATATGTCTGCTATTTCTGAACAAAGGGGATCCCAGAGAAGCATTTACAACCATTTGTGCCATAATTGCACAAGCTGTTTGTAAATAATTTCAGTGAGAAACCTAAAATTGTGAAAAATTTAAAGTTTTTTTTAATTTGATCGCATTTGGCGGTGAAATGGTGGCATGAAATATACCAAAATGGGCCTAGATCAATACTTGGGGTCGTCTACTACACTACACTAAAGCTAAAATTAACCCTACAAGCTCCCTAAAAGCTCCCTAATTAACCCCTTAACTGCTGGGCATAATACACGTGTGGTGCGCAGTGGCATTTAGCGGCCTTCTAATTACCAAAAAGCAACGCCAAAGCCATATATGTCTGCTATTTCTGAACAAAGGGGATCCCAGAGAAGCATTTACAAGCATTTATGCCATAATTGCACAAGCTGTTTGTAAATAATTTCAGTGAGAACCCGAAAGTTTGTGAAAAAATTTGTGAAAAAGTGAACGATTTTTTGTATTTGATTGCATTTGGCGGTGAAATGGTGGTATGAAATATACCAAAATTGGCCTAGATCAATACTTTGGGATGTCTTCTAAAAAAAAATATATACATGTCAAGGGATATTCAGGGATTCCTGAAAGATATTAGTGTTCTAATGTAACTAGCGCTAATTTTGAAAAAAAATGGTTTGGAAATAGCAAAGTGCTACTTGTATTTATGGCCCTATAACTTGCAAAAAAAGCAAAGAACATGTAAACATTGGGTATTTCTAAACTCAGGACAAAATTTAGAAACTATTTAGCATGGGTGTTTTTTGGTGGTTCTTGATATGTAACAGATTTTGGGGGTCAAAGTTAGAAAAAGTGTGTTTTTTTCCATTTTTTCCTCATATTTTATAAAAAATTTTTATAGTAAATTATAAGATATGATGAAAATAATGGTATCTTTAGAAAGTCCATTTAATGGCGAGAAAAACGGTATATAATATGTGTGCGTACAGTAAATGAGCAAGAGGAAAATTACAGCTAAACACAAACACCGCAAAAATATAAAAATAGCCTTGGTCCCAAACGGACAGAAAATGGAAAAGTGCTGTGGTCATTAAGGGGTTAAAGTTAAAGTAAATTTCCAGCATCCACATTAATGTAATCCATTAATGTTAATGAGCTTACTATATAGTCAACTTTTTTTTTTTTTTTTTCGGCTAGATTAAGAGTTTTGCGTTATGGTGAAAAAGCAGCGTTAAGCCTCATAACGCTGCTTTTTTACTACCGCTGGTATTACGAGTCTTGGAGATTTAGGGGCACCGCACACTTTTTTGGCATTACCGCAAATCAACTTACGCAATTTGCGTATAGTCTTTTTTTTCTATGGGACTTCCATATCGCCGGTATTACGAGCTTGTCCTGGGAGGCCAAAAAGTGAGCTATACACCCTATCTCGTCAAGATTCGTACTGCATTTTAAAGTCAGTAGTTATGAGTTTTACACTACAACGCTGTAGCATAAAACTCATAACTAAAGTGCTAAAAAGTACACTAACACCCATAAACTACCTATTAACCCTTAAACTGAGGCCCTCCCACATCGCAAACACTAAAATAAAATTATTAACCCCTAATCTGCTGCTCCGGACATAGCCGCCACTAGAATAAACATATTAACCCCTAAACCGCCGTACTCCGCCTTGCAAACAGTTTATTATTAACCCCTAACCTGCTGTCCCTAACATCGCCGCCACCTACCTACCTTTATTAACCCCTAATCTGCCGTCCCTAACGTCGCCACCACTATATTAAATTTATTAACCCCTAAATCTAACCCTAACCCCCCCTAACAAATATAATTAAAATAAATCTAAATAAAACCTACAATTATTACCTAAATTATTCCTATTTAAAACTAAATACTTACCAAAAAAATAAACCCTAAGCTAGCTACAATATAACTAATAGTTATATTGTAGCTATCTTAGGTTTTATTTTTATTTTACAGGCAAGTTTGTATTTATTTTAACTAGCTAGAATAGTTACTAAATAGTTATTAACTATTTAATAATTACCTAGCTAAAATAAATACAAATTGACCTGTAAAATAAAACCTAACCTGTCATACACTAACACCTAACCTAACCCTACAATTAAATAAATTCCCTAAATTAAATATAATTAACTAAATTCAATACAATTCGCTAAATTACAAAAACAAACAAACACTAAATTACAGAAAATAAACAAATTACAAGATATTTAAACTAATTACACCTAATCTAATAGCCCTATCAAAATAAAAAAAAAGCCTAGCTTGGAGCTAGAATTAGCACTGCTGTGACATCAATAGCTTCAAAAACGATAATGCGCATGCAAAATTCAGAGTCACGCATGCGTATTTCAACTAGTGGGCGGTAATGTTGTCTGTTGGGACGCCAGTGGGGGACCAATAGAAACGGTCTAAAGGATAATCGTCATACAATAACAAAAAACAAACAAAAAAAAAAAGACAGGCAGAGTTACAACGATAGGAGCGTTTGTTGTGAAAATTACTTTAAACTGATGTAATCGATAGATTAACAAAAAATTATAAATGAAACTCATATTTATTTTAGTATTACTTGCAAACTCTGCGTGGCTGTTAACTTTTCCCTTAAAGGGACCCTAAACACCTGTATTCTAATAATCCCAAAAACTTTTTCTTAATAATAAAAATAAAATAATCACTGTGGTCTATTCTATGGGGCCTATTTATCAAAGGTCTTGCGGACCTGATCCGACAGTGCGGATCAAGTCCGCAAGACCTCGCTGAATGTGGAGAGCAATACGCTCTCCGCATTTAACATTGCACCAGCAGCTCACAAGAGCTGCTGGTGCAACGCCACCCCCTGCTGACTCGCGGCCAATCGGCCGCCAGCAGGGAGGTGTCAATCAACCCGATCGTACTCAATCGGGTTGATTTCCGGCAATTCCCGTCCGCCTCATCAGAGCAGGCGGACAGGGTTATGAAGCAGAGGTCTTTAGACCGCTGCTTCATAACTGGTTTTTCTGGCGAGTCTAAAGACTCGCCAGAAACACGGCACACAAGCTCCGTTCGGAGCTTGATTAATGGGCCCTTATATGTTCCTCTTATCCCAAACTGTTGAAGGAGATTGTTTTGAAGTACAGCATTGATCCAGTGCTTGACTTCCTATGTAAGCTGCCATATTGTAGTGTATGTTACAGGGGCACACACACAGCTACATTACATATACTTAGAGGATCACATCTGTTTGCAGAGTGTGAGCTGCAGTGGCTGAAGATACAGATTTATTAGTCAGAGTATAAATGTATTTCCCTATTTATGCATATACACATTATGCAGCAGAACTTAAATAAAATCCTTATTAAGTACTGTTTTCGTGTTTCTAACCCCCCCCCCCCCCCCAAAACAGATTTATACTGGAAAACATAATTTATGCTTACCTGATAAATTCCTTTCTTCTGTTGTGTGATCAGTCCACGGGTCATCATTACTTCTGGGATATAACTCCTCCCCAACAGGAAATGCAAGAGGATTCACCCAGCAGAGCTGCATATAGCTCCTCCCCTCTACGTCAGTCCCAGTCATTCGACCAAGAATCAACGAGAAAGGAGTAACCAAGGGTGAAGTGGTGACTGGAGTATAATTTAAAAGATATTTACCTGCCTTAAAACAGGGCGGGCCGTGGACTGATCACACAACAGAAGAAAGGAATTTATCAGGTAAGCATAAATTATGTTTTCTTCTGTTATGTGTGATCAGTCCACGGGTCATCATTACTTCTGGGATACCAATACCAAAGCAAAAGTACACGGATGACGGGAGGGATAGGCAGGCTCATTATACAGAAGGAACCACTGCCTGAAGAACCTTTCTCCCAAAAATAGCCTCCGAAGAAGCAAAAGTGTCAAATTTGTAAAATTTGGAAAAAGTATGAAGCGAAGACCAAGTTGCAGCCTTGCAAATCTGTTCAACAGAGGCCTCATTCTTAAAGGCCCAAGTGGAAGCCACAGCTCTAGTGGAGTGAGCTGTAATTCTTTCAGGAGGCTGCTGTCCAGCAGTCTCATAGGCTAAACGTATTATGCTACGAAGCCAAAAAGAGAGAGAGGTAGCAGAAGCTTTTTGACCTCTCCTCTGTCCAGAATAAACGACAAACAGGGAAGAAGTTTGGCGAAAATCTTTAGTTGCCTGCAAGTAGAACTTGAGGGCACGAACTACATCCAGATTGTGTAGAAGACGTTCCTTCTTTGAAGAAGGATTTGGACACAAGGATGGAACAACAATCTCTTGATTGATATTCCTGTTAGTGACTACCTTAGGTAAGAACCCAGGTTTAGTACGCAGAACTACCTTGTCTGAGTGAAAAATCAGATAAGGAGAATCACAATGTAAGGCTGATAACTCAGAGACTCTTCGAGCCGAGGAAATAGCCATTAAAAACAGAACTTTCCAAGATAACAATTTTATATCAATGGAATGAAGGGGTTCAAACGGAACACCCTGTAAAACGTTAAGAACTAAGTTTAAACTCCATGGCGGAGCAACAGCTTTAAACACAGGCTTGATCCTAGCTAAAGCCTGACAAAAGGCCTGGACGTCTGGATTTTCTGACAGACGCCTGTGTAACAAGATGGACAGAGCTGAAATCTGTCCCTTTAATGAACTAGCTGATAAACCCTTTTCTAAACCTTCTTGTAGAAAGGACAATATCCTAGCGATCCTAACCTTACTCCAGGAGTAACCTTTGGATTCGCACCAGTATAGGTATTTACGCCATATTTTATGGTAAATCCTTCTGGTAACAGGCTTCCTAGCCTGTATCAGGGTATCAATAACCGACTCAGAAAAACCACGTTTTGATAAAATCAAGCGTTCAATTTCCAAGCAGTCAGCTTCAGAGAAGTTAGATTTTGATGTTTGAATGGACCCTGTATCAGAAGGTCCTGTCTTAGAGGTAGAGACCAAGGCGGACAGGATGACATGTCCACTAGATCTGCATACCAAGTCCTGCGTGGCCATGCAGGCGCTATTAGAATCACTGATGCTCTCTCCTGTTTGATTTTGGCAATCAATCGAGGAAGCAGCGGGAAGGGTGGAAACACATAAGCCATTCCGAAGTTCCAAGGTGCTGTCAAAGCATCTATCAGAACCGCTCCTGGATCCCTGGATCTGGACCCGTAGTGAGGAAGTTTGGCGTTCTGGCGAGACGCCATGAGATCTATCTCTGGTTTGCCCCAACGTCGAAGTATTTGGGCAAAGACCTCCGGATGAAGTTCCCACTCCCCCGGATGAAAAGTCTGGCGACTCAAGAAATCCGCCTCCCAGTTCTCCACTCCCGGGATGTGGATTGCTGACAGGTGGCAAGAGTGAGACTCTGCCCAGCGAATTATCTTTGATACTTCCATCATTGCTAGGGAGCTTCTTGTCCCTCCCTGATGGTTGATGTAAGCTACAGTCGTGATGTTGTCCGACTGAAACCTGATGAACCCCCGAGTTGTTAATTGGGGCCAAGCCAGAAGGGCATTGAGAACTGCTCTCAATTCCAGGATGTTTATTGGAAGGAGACTCTCCTCCTGATTCCATAGTCCCTGAGTCTTCAGAGAATTCCAGACAGCGCCCCAACCTAGTAGGCTGGCGTCTGTTGTTACAATTGTCCAGTCTGGCCTGCTGAATGGCATCCCCCTGGACAGGTGTGGCCGATAAAGCCACCATAGAAGAGAATTTCTGGTCTCTTGATTCAGATTCAGAGTAGGGGACAAATCTGAGTAATCCCCATTCCACTGACTTAGCATGCACAATTGCAGCGGTCTGAGGTGTAGGCGTGCAAAAGGTACTATGTCCATTGCCGCTACCATTAAGCCGATCACCTCCATGCATTGAGCTACTGACGGGTGTTGAATGGAATGAAGGGCACGGCATGCATTTTGAAGCTTTGTTAACCTGTCTTCTGTCAGGTAAATCTTCATTTCTACAGAATCTATAAGAGTCCCCAAGAATGGAACTCTTGTGAGAGGAAAAAGAGAACTCTTCTTTTCGTTCACTTTCCATCCATGCGACCTTAGAAATGCCAGAACTAACTCTGTATGAGACTTGGCAGTTTGAAAGCTTGAAGCTTGTATTAGAATGTCGTCTAGGTACGGAGCTACCGAAATCCCTCGCGGTCTTAGTACCGCCAGAAGGGCACCCAGAACCTTTGTGAAGATTCTTGGAGCCGTAGCCAATCCGAATGGAAGAGCTACAAACTGGTAGTGCCTGTCTAAGAAGGCAAACCTTAGATACCGGTGATGATCTTTGTGAATCGGTATGTGAAGGTAAGCATCTTTTAAATCCACTGTGGTCATGTACTGACCCTTTTGGATCATGGGTAAGATTGTCCGAATAGTTTCCATTTTGAACGATGGAACTCTTAGGAATTTGTTTAGAATCTTTAAATCTAAGATTGGCCTGAAAGTTCCCTCTTTTTTGGGAACCACAAACAGGTTTGAGTAGAACCCTTGTCCTTGTTCCGACCGCGGAACCGGATGGATCACTCCCATTAATAACAGATCTTGTACACAGCGTAGAAACGCTTCTTTCTTTACCTGGTTTGTTGACAACCTTGACAGATGAAATCTCCCTCTTGGGGGAGATAATTTGAAGTCTAGAAGGTATCCCTGAGATATGATCTCTAGCGCCCAGGGATCCTGAACATCTCTTGCCCAGGCCTGGGCGAAGAGAGAAAGTCTGCCCCCCACTAGATCCGGTCCCGGATCGGGGGCTCTCGGTTCATGCTGTCTTTGGGGCAGCAGCAGGTTTCCTGGCCTGCTTGCTCTTGTTCCAGGACTGGTTAGGCTTCCAGCCTTGCCTGTAACGAGCAACAGCTCCCTCCTGTTTTGGTGCAGTGGAGGTTGATGCTGCTCCTGTTTTGAAATTCCGAAAGGGACGAAAATTAGACTGTCTAGCCTTAGCTTTGGCTTTGTCTTGAGGTAGGGCGTGGCCCTTACCTCCTGTAATGTCAGCGATAATTTCTTTCAAACCGGGCCCAAATAAAGACTGCCCCTTGAAAGGTATATTAAGTAATTTGGACTTAGAAGTAACATCAGCTGACCAGGATTTTAGCCACAGCGCCCTACGTGCCTGTATGGCGAATCCTGAGTTCTTAGCCGTAAGTTTGGTTAAATGTACTACGGCCTCCGAAATGAATGAATTAGCTAGTTTAAGGACTCTAAGCCTGTCCGTAATGTCGTCTAGCGTAGATGAACTAAGGTTCTCTTCCAGAGACTCAATCCAAAATGCTGCCGCAGCCGTAATCGGCGCGATACATGCAAGGGGTTGCAATATAAAACCTTGTTGAACAAACATTTTCTTAAGGTAACCCTCTAATTTTTTATCCATTGGATCTGAAAAAGCACAGCTATCCTCCACCGGGATAGTGGTACGCTTAGCTAAAGTAGAAACTGCTCCCTCCACCTTAGGGACCGTTTGCCATAAGTCCCGAGTGGTGGTGTCTATTGGAAACATCTTTCTAAATATTGGAGGGGGTGAGAACGGCACACCGGGTCTATCCCACTCCTTAGTAACAATTTCAGTTAGTCTCTTAGGTATAGGAAAAACGTCAGTACTCGCCGGTACCGCAAAGTATTTATCCAACCTACACAGTTTCTCTGGTATTGCAACGGTGTTACAATCATTGAGAGCTGCTAAGACCTCCCCTAGTAATACACGGAGGTTCTCCAATTTAAATTTAAAATTTGAAATATCTGAATCCAATCTGTTTGGATCAGAACCGTCACCTACAGAATGAAGCTCTCCGTCCTCATGCTCTGCAAGCTGTGACGCAGTATCAGACATGGCCCTAGTATTGTCAGCGCACTCTGTTCTCACCCCAGAGTGATCACGCTTGCCTCTTAGTTCTGGTAATTTAGACAAAACTTCAGTCATAACAGTAGCCATATCTTGTAATGTTATCTGTAATGGCCGCCCAGATGTACTAGGCGCCATAATATCACGCACCTCCCGGGCGGGAGATGCAGGTACTGCCGCGTGAGGCGAGTTAGTCGGCATAACTCTCCCCTCGCTGTTTGGTGAAATTTGTTCAAATTGTACAGATTGACTTTTATTTAAAGTAGCATCAATACAGTTAGTACATAAATTTCTATTGGGCTCCACCTTGGCATTGGAACAAATGACACAGATATCTTCCTCTGAGTCAGACATGTTTAACACACTAGCAATAAACTTGCAACTTGGTTATAATCTTTTTTAGCAAAAACGTACTGTGCCTCAAAGAGGTACTAAACGATTAAATGACAGTTGAAATAATGAACTGAAAAAACAGTTATAGCATCAAACTTTAAAACAACACAACTTTTAGCAAAGGTTTGTTCCCATTAGAAAATAACAATAATTAAATTTGACATAAAAATTACAGAGCAACGTTTTTATTCACAGTCAATATAAAATTCTCACAGCTCTGCTGAGAGAATCTACCTCCCTCCAAAGAAGTTTGAAGACCCCTGAGATCTGTCAGAGATGAACCGGATCATGCAGGAAATATAAGAGTAACTGACTGGAATTTTTTGATGCGTAGCAAAGAGCGCCAAAAACGGCCCCTCCCCCTCACACACAGCAGTGAAGAGAAACGAAACTGTCACAATTAAAACCAAACAACTGCCAAGTGGAAAATAATGCCCAAATATTTATTCACTCAGTACCTCAGAAATGTAAACGATTCTACATTCCAGCAAAAACGTTTAACATGATAAATACTTATTAAAAGGATTAGTGACTTTTAACAGAGTAGTTCCGGTGAAATACCATCCCCAGAATACTGAAGTGTATACATACATGTCATTATAACGGTATGGCAGGATTTTCTCATCAATTCCATTCAGAAAATAAAAACTGCTACATACCTCAATGCAGATTCATCTGCCCGCTGTCCCCTGATCTGAAGCTTTTACCTCCCTCAGATGGCCGAGAACAGCAATATGATCTTAACTACTCCGGTTAAAATCATAGTAAAAAACTCTGGTAGATTCTTCCTCAAACTCTGCCAGAGAAGTAATAACACGCTCCGGTGCTATTGTAAAATAACAAACTTTTGATTGAAGTCATAAAAACTAAGTATAATTACCATAGTCCTCTCACACATCCTATCTAGTCGTTGGGTGCAAGAGAATGACTGGGACTGACGTAGAGGGGAGGAGCTATATGCAGCTCTGCTGGGTGAATCCTCTTGCATTTCCTGTTGGGGAGGAGTTATATCCCAGAAGTAATGATGACCCGTGGACTGATCACACATAACAGAAGAAACTGCCCACAAATTTTATGTTGTAAGAAAAGTTGTTTGCAGTGCTGGGCTGCCTGCACCATTATCAGTGTAAATAAATAATTTGTATCTCCATGAGGGGGAGAGGGAGACTGTGACGCTGCATATACTCTCCGTGCAAAAGATTTCTGCTTTTCAAGACCTCTCCTCCTGGCTGTATATGTAAATCACTAAGGGCTGACAGATGTACAAGCTTAGTGATTGTTTAGCAATGATCATCTGCATTATATAGCAGTGCGATCTGATCCAATGCATAGACGATCATTGCTAAACGATCACTAAGCTTGTACATCTGTCAGCCTTTGGTGATTTACATATACAGTAAGGAGTGCATGAGATCCTCTAAGTATTTGTAATGTAGCTGTGTGTTTGTCACTTGACAGCATCATGAGCATGTGACTACTGTGCTACTGAAACGTACGCTACAATATGGCAGCTTAAATGGGAGAATCAAGCACTGGATCAATGCTGTACTTCAAAACAATCACCTTCAACAGTTTGGGGTTGGTGAACAGATAAAATAGACGGCAGTTATTATTTTATTTTTATTAATAAGAAAAAGTAGGTTTTAGCAATTTTCACCAGGCATTAAATGTCCCTTTAAGAGCAGAACGATACAATTATTTAATTGGCTTAGAGAACTATTTGTCATGAGTTTTTTTTCAGTTATATTACCCAATTTGTCTTTTCATTTACATAAATACATACATACACGTAATAAATGAGGGGTGATGCGGCCCAAAATGTCAAATATTTAAAGAGATATAAAACCCCCAAATTTTCTTTCATAATTCAGATAGAGCATACCATTTTAAACAACTTTCCATTTTACTTACATTATTAAATTTTCTTTGTTTTCTTAGTATATTAGTATGATTGTCTTTGCTGAAAGAGGAGAAACGCACTACTTGGAGCTAGGTGAAAATATCCCGCCCAGCAGAAACTGGAACAACATCACCCAAGACCAACTACACAGCACACTAAACAATTCCTCATCACCTACCTCCACAGACACCAACTCCTCCGCCCACAACCTCCACCGCTGGATTACAGACTGCTCCAACTCCCTCGCCCCCCTCAAAAAACCTTCCAGCCGCCAAACCATCAACAAGGCCAGCTGGTTCACCCCGGCCCTCCAAACGCCACTGCAAACGATTGGAAAGAACCTGGAGATCCAGCAAGACCCTTCTGGAAAAAGCTGCCTTTAAGGAAGCAATCACCACCCACCACCACCACTTCATAAAAATCGCCAAAAAAACAGAATTTATGTTTACCTGATAAATTACTTTCTCCAACGGTGTGTCCGGTCCACGGCGTCATCCTTACTTGTGGGATATTCTCTTCCCCAACAGGAAATGGCAAAGAGCCCAGCAAAGCTGGTCACATGATCCCTCCTAGGCTCCGCCTACCCCAGTCATTCGACTGACGTTAAGGAGGAATATTTGCATAGGAGAAACCATATGATACCGTGGTGACTGTAGTTAAAGAAAATAAATTATCAGACCTGATTAAAAAACCAGGGCGGGCCGTGGACCGGACACACCGTTGGAGAAAGTAATTTATCAGGTAAACATAAATTCTGTTTTCTCCAACATAGGTGTGTCCGGTCCACGGCGTCATCCTTACTTGTGGGAACCAATACCAAAGCTTTAGGACACGGATGATGGGAGGGAGCAAATCAGGTCACCTAGATGGAAGGCACCACGGCTTGCAAAACCTTTCTCCCAAAAATAGCCTCAGAAGAAGCAAAAGTATCAAACTTGTAAAATTTGGTAAAAGTGTGCAGTGAAGACCAAGTCGCTGCCCTACATATCTGATCAACAGAAGCCTCGTTCTTGAAGGCCCATGTGGAAGCCACAGCCCTAGTGGAATGAGCTGTGATTCTTTCGGGAGGCTGCCGTCCGGCAGTCTCGTAAGCCAATCTGATGATGCTTTTAAACCAAAAAGAGAGAGAGGTAGAAGTTGCTTTTTGACC
Organism: Bombina bombina; assembly: GCF_027579735.1. Taxonomy (NCBI): domain Eukaryota; kingdom Metazoa; phylum Chordata; class Amphibia; order Anura; family Bombinatoridae; genus Bombina; species Bombina bombina. The sequence continues at coordinate 1,388,228,991 of NC_069500.1, forward strand.
TCTCCTTTTACCGGAATAAACAACAAACAAGGAAGATGTTTGTCTAAAATCCTTTGTAGCATCTAAATAGAATTTTAGAGCGCGAACAACATCCAAATTGTGCAACAAACGTTCCTTCTTCGAAACTGGTTTCGGACACAGAGAAGGGACGATAATCTCCTGGTTAATGTTTTTGTTAGAAACAACTTTTGGAAGAAAACCAGGTTTAGTACGTAAAACCACCTTATCTGCATGGAACACCAGATAAGGAGGAGAACACTGCAGAGCAGATAATTCTGAAACTCTTCTAGCAGAAGAAATTGCAACCAAAAACAAAACTTTCCAAGATAATAACTTAATATCAACGGAATGTAAGGGTTCAAACGGAACCCCCTGAAGAACTGAAAGAACTAAGTTGAGACTCCAAGGAGGAGTCAAAGGTTTGTAAACAGGCTTGATTCTAACCAGAGCCTGAACAAAGGCTTGAACATCTGGCACAGCTGCCAGCTTTTTGTGAAGTAACACAGACAAGGCAGAAATCTGTCCCTTCAGGGAACTTGCAGATAATCCTTTTTCCAATCCTTCTTGAAGGAAGGATAGAATCTTAGGAATCTTAACCTTGTCCCAAGGGAATCCTTTAGATTCACACCAACAGATATATTTTTTCCAAATTTTGTGGTAAATCTTTCTAGTTACAGGCTTTCTGGCCTGAACAAGAGTATCGATAACAGAATCTGAGAACCCTCGCTTCGATAAGATCAAGCGTTCAATCTCCAAGCAGTCAGCTGGAGTGAGACCAGATTCGGATGTTCGAACGGACCCTGAACAAGAAGGTCTCGTCTCAAAGGTAGCTTCCATGGTGGAGCCGATGACATATTCACCAGATCTGCATACCAAGTCCTGCGTGGCCACGCAGGAGCTATCAAGATCACCGACGCCCTTTCCTGATTGATCCTGGCTACCAGCCTGGGGATGAGAGGAAACGGCGGGAATACATAAGCTAGTTTGAAGGTCCAAGGTGCTACTAGTGCATCCACTAGAGCCGCCTTGGGATCCCTGGATCTGGACCCGTAGCAAGGAACTTTGAAGTTCTGACGAGAGGCCATCAGATCCATGTCTGGAATGCCCCACAGCTGAGTGACTTGGGCAAAGATTTCCGGATGGAGTTCCCACTCCCCCGGATGCAATGTCTGACGACTCAGAAAATCCGCTTCCCAATTTTCCACTCCTGGGATGTGGATAGCAGACAGGTGGCAGGAGTGAGACTCCGCCCATAGAATGATTTTGGTCACTTCTTCCATCGCCAGGGAACTCCTTGTTCCCCCCTGATGGTTGATGTACGCAACAGTTGTCATGTTGTCTGATTGAAACCGTATGAACTTGGCCCTCGCTAGCTGAGGCCAAGCCTTGAGAGCATTGAATATCGCTCTCAGTTCCAGAATATTTATCGGTAGAAGAGATTCTTCCCGAGACCAAAGACCCTGAGCTTTCAGGGATCCCCAGACCGCGCCCCAGCCCATCAGACTGGCGTCGGTCGTGACAATGACCCACTCTGGTCTGCGGAAGGTCATCCCTTGTGACAGGTTGTCCAGGGACAGCCACCAACGGAGTGAGTCTCTGGTCCTCTGATTTACTTGTATCCTCGGAGACAAGTTTGTATAGTCCCCATTCCACTGACTGAGCATGCACAGTTGTAATGGTCTTAGATGAATGCGCGCAAAAGGAACTATGTCCATTGCCGCTACCATCAAACCTATCACTTCCATGCACTGCGCTATGGAAGGAAGAGGAACGGAATGAAGTATCCGACAAGAGTCTAGAAGTTTTGTTTTTCTGGCCTCTGTCAGAAAAATCCTCATTTCTAAGGAGTCTATTATTGTTCCCAAGAAGGGAACCCTTGTTGACGGAGATAGAGAACTCTTTTCCACGTTCACTTTCCATCCGTGAGATCTGAGAAAGGCCAGGACGATGTCCGTGTGAGCCTTTGCTTGAGGAAGGGACGACGCTTGAATCAGAATGTCGTCCAAGTAAGGTACTACAGCAATGCCCCTTGGTCTTAGCACAGCTAGAAGGGACCCTAGTACCTTTGTGAAAATCCTTGGAGCAGTGGCTAATCCGAAAGGAAGCGCCACGAACTGGTAATGCTTGTCCAGGAATGCGAACCTTAGGAACCGATGATGTTCCTTGTGGATAGGAATATGTAGATACGCATCCTTTAAATCCACCGTGGTCATGAATTGACCTTCCTGGATGGAAGGAAGAATTGTTCGAATGGTTTCCATTTTGAACGATGGAACCTTGAGAAACTTGTTTAAGATCTTGAGATCTAAGATTGGTCTGAACGTTCCCTCTTTTTTGGGAACTATGAACAGATTGGAGTAGAACCCCATCCCTTGTTCTCCTAATGGAACAGGATGAATCACTCCCATTTTTAACAGGTCTTCTACACAACGTAAGAATGCCTGTCTTTTTATGTGGTCTGAAGACAACTGAGACCTGTGGAACCTCCCCCTTGGGGGAAGCCCCTTGAATTCCAGAAGATAACCTTGGGAGACTATTTCTAGCGCCCAAGGATCCAGAACATCTCTTGCCCAAGCCTGAGCGAAGAGAGAGAGTCTGCCCCCCACCAGATCCGGTCCCGGATCGGGGGCCAACATTTCATGCTGTCTTGGTAGCAGTGGCAGGTTTCTTGGCCTGCTTTCCCTTGTTCCAGCCTTGCATTGGTCTCCAAGCTGGCTTGGCTTGAGAAGTATTACCCTCTTGCTTAGAGGACGTAGCACTTTGGGCTGGTCCGTTTCTACGAAAGGGACGAAAATTAGGTTTATTTTTGGCCTTGAAAGGCCGATCCTGAGGAAGGGCGTGGCCCTTACCCCCAGTGATATCAGAGATAATCTCTTTCAAGTCAGGGCCAAACAGCGTTTTCCCCTTGAAAGGAATGTTAAGTAGCTTGTTCTTGGAAGACGCATCAGCTGACCAAGATTTCAACCAAAGCGCTCTGCGCGCCACAATAGCAAACCCAGAATTCTTAGCCGCTAACCTAGCCAATTGCAAAGTGGCGTCTAGGGTGAAAGAATTAGCCAATTTGAGAGCATTGATTCTGTCCATAATCTCCTCATAAGGAGGAGAATCACTATCGACCGCCTTTACCAGCTCATCGAACCAGAAACACGCGGCTGTAGCGACAGGGACAATGCATGAAATTGGTTGTAGAAGGTAACCCTGCTGAACAAACATCTTTTTAAGTAAACCTTCTAATTTTTTATCCATAGGATCTTTGAAAGCACAACTATCTTCTATGGGTATAGTGGTGCGTTTGTTTAAAGTGGAAACCGCTCCCTCGACCTTGGGGACTGTCTGCCATAAGTCCTTTCTGGGGTCGACCATAGGAAACAATTTTTTAAATATGGGGGGAGGGACGAAAGGAATACCGGGCCTTTCCCATTCTTTATTTACAATGTCCGCCACCCGCTTGGGTATAGGAAAAGCTTCTGGGAGCCCCGGGACCTCTAGGAACTTGTCCATTTTACATAGTTTCTCTGGGATGACCAACTTGTCACAATCATCCAGAGTGGATAATACCTCCTTAAGCAGAATGCGGAGATGTTCCAACTTAAATTTAAACGTAATCACATCAGGTTCAGCTTGTTGAGAAATGTTCCCTGAATCAGTAATTTCTCCCTCAGACAAAACCTCCCTGGCCCCATCAGACTCGTTTAGGGGCCCTTCAGAACCATTATTATCAGCGTCGTCATGCTCTTCAGTATCTAAAACAGAGCAGTCGCGCTTACGCTGATAAGTGTGCATCTTGGCTAAAATGTTTTTGACAGAATTATCCATTACAGCCGTTAATTGTTGCATAGTAAGGAGTATTGGCGCGCTAGATGTACTAGGGGCCTCCTGAGTGGGCAAGACTCGTGTAGACGAAGGAGGGAATGATGCAGTACCATGCTTACTCCCCTCACTTGAGGAATCATCTTGGGCATCATTGTCATTGTCACATAAATCACATTTATTTAAATGAGAAGGAACTCTGGCTTCCCCACATTCAGAACACAGTCTATCTGGTAGTTCAGACATGTTAAACAGGCATAAACTTGATAACAAAGTACAAAAAACGTTTTAAAATAAAACCGTTACTGTCACTTTAAATTTTAAACTGAACACACTTTATTACTGCAATTGCGAAAAAATATGAAGGAATTGTTCAAAATTCACCAAAATTTCACCACAGTGTCTTAAAGCCTTAAAAGTATTGCACACCAAATTTGGAAGCTTTAACCCTTAAAATAACGGAACCGGAGCCGTTTTTAACTTTAACCCCTTTACAGTCCCTGGTATCTGCTTTGCTGAGACCCAACCAAGCCCAAAGGGGAATACGATACCAAATGACGCCTTCAGAAAGTCTTTTCTATGTATCAGAGCTCCTCACACATGCGACTGCATGTCATGCCTCTCAAAAACAAGTGCGCAACACCGGCGCGAAAATGAGGCTCTGCCTATGATTTGGGAAAGCCCCTAAGAATAAGGTGTCTAAAACAGTGCCTGCCGATATAATCTTATCAAAATACCCAGATTAAATGATTCCTCAAGGCTAAATATGTGTTAATAATGAATCGATTTAGCCCAGAAAAAGTCTACAGTCTTAATAAGCCCTTGTGAAGCCCTTATTTACTATCTTAATAAACATGGCTTACCGGATCCCATAGGGAAAATGACAGCTTCCAGCATTACATCGTCTTGTTAGAATGTGTCATACCTCAAGCAGCAAGAGACTGCTCACTGTTCCCCCAACTGAAGTTAATTCCTCTCAACAGTCCTGTGTGGAACAGCCATGGATTTTAGTAACGGTTGCTAAAATCATTTTCCTCATACAAACAGAAATCTTCATCTCTTTTCTGTTTCTGAGTAAATAGTACATACCAGCACTATTTTAAAATAACAAACTCTTGATTGAATAATAAAAACTACAGTTAAACACTAAAAAACTCTAAGCCATCTCCGTGGAGATGTTGCCTGTACAACGGCAAAGAGAATGACTGGGGTAGGCGGAGCCTAGGAGGGATCATGTGACCAGCTTTGCTGGGCTCTTTGCCATTTCCTGTTGGGGAAGAGAATATCCCACAAGTAAGGATGACGCCGTGGACCGGACACACCTATGTTGGAGAAAACAGCCATCCAAGACAGAATAAACTCTAACGCACACAAAAGCAAGGAGTTGTTCTCAGTCATCAAGGAATTCTCTGAACCCAATAGCGACACTAACAACATCCCACCCTTCCAGGACCTCTGCAAAACCATCGCTGCACACTTCCACTGCAAGACCATCGAAATCTATGATAGTTTCACGCCTCATAACTCAACCTCCATCACCCACCCCGCCACATCAAATGACACCCCTCCCAAATTTGCCCCCCCCACACCACACATGGACTATCTGGAGCCCCCTTACCACAGAGGACACCTTCAGAATCATGAAATCCATCCACTCTGGCGCACCCTCTGACCCATGCCCCCATCACACCATCGCCCCTGAACTCCGCCGCACCATCAACTGCTCGATCAAAACCGGCACCTTCCCGGATGTCTGGAAGCACACAGAACTGAAAGCCCTGCTGAAGAAACCCTCAGCAGACCCCCACAGACCTGAATAACTACCGCCCCATCTCACTCCTGCCCTTCCCGGCCAAAGTCATAGAGAAGTCCATCAACTTGCAACTTATTGACCACATTGAGGCCAACCACACCCTGGACCACTTCCAATCCGGTTTCAGAAGCAACCACAGCACCGAGACCGCCCTCCTCGCCGCCACAGATGACATCCGCGCTATGCTCCACCGAGGAGAAACCGCCACCCTCATCCTCCTAGACCTCCCAGCAGCTTTCGACACTGTCGACAACACCACCCTCCGCACCCGCCTACACGACGCCGGCATCCACAGCAAAGCCCTGGAATGGATAACCTCCTTCCTCACGGGCAGGACCCAAAAAGTCAGACTCCCACTCTTCTCCTCCAAACCTACACCAGTCAACTTTGGTGTACCGCAGGCTCTACGCTGAGCCCCACCCTCTTCAACATCTACATGGCCCCTCTCACCGCCATCGTCTGACGCCACAACCTCAACATCGTCTCCTACGCCGACGACACCCAGTTAATCATCTCACTCACCCGAGATCCCATCACCGCCAAAAAGAACGTCCACAAAGGCCTGACAGCAGTCACCGCCTGGATGAATGACAACCGGCTCAAACTGAACACAGACAAAACCAAAGTCCTCCTCCTCTGACCCAATAAATCTGCATAGGACGACTCCTGGTGGCCCACAGCACTCGGTCACCCTCCAACCCCAACCGACCACGCACGAAATCTAGGCTTCATCCTTGACTCCTCACTCTCCATGGACTGACAAATCAATGCCATCACCTTAACATGCTTCCACATTCTCCACTTGCTACGAAAAATCTTCAAGTGGATCCCTACCGAAACCAAAAAAAACCCACGCCCTTGTCAGCAGTCGGTTGGACTACGGCAATGCACTCTACGCAGGCGCCACCATCAAACTCCAAAAGAGACTCCAACGTATCTAGAACGCCTCAGCCAGACTCATCCTCGACATCCCTCTCCAATGCCACATCACCAAACACCTAACTAACCTTCACTGGCTCCCCATCAACAAGAGAATCACCTTCAAGGCCCTACACAACATCGGACCCGAATACATCAACCACCGTGTAAATTTCTAGACCCCCGCCAGATCAATTAGCCGACCAAGCACTCAAAGTCATCCCTCGCATCAGCAAATCCACAGCAGGCGGAAGATCCTTCTCCCACATGGCAGCAAAGACATGGAACACCCTCCCGCTGCACCTCAGACAACCCACCTCCCTTACAAAGTTCAGAAAGGACCTCAAAACCTGGCTCTTCGACTGAATACCCATCCCCTCCCCCCATTCCCCCCTCCGCTTTCCCTTAGCGCCTTGAGACCCTCACGGGTGATTAGTTTGCGCTCTATAAGTACCCAATAGATAGATATCTGGTGAGCCAATGAAAACTGGCATATATGTGAATCTACCAGTCAGCAGTTAGCTCACAGTATTGCATTGCTGCTCATGAGACTACCTAGGTATTATTTTCAACAAAGGATAACAAGGAACCAAGCAAATTAGATAATAGAAGTAAAATAACATGCACTATCTAAATCCTGAAACAAATTTTGTGTTTCATGTCCCTTTGAGTATTTAAAGGGACAGTCTACACCAGAATTTTTATTGTTTTAAAAAATAATCCTTTTATTTCCCATTCCCCAGTTTTGCAAAACCAACACAGTTATATTAATATACTTTTAACCTCTGTGATTATCTTGTATCTAAGCCTCTGCAAACTGCCCCTTTATTTCAGTTCTTTTGACAGACTTGAAGTTTAGCCAATCAGTGCCTGCTCCCAGATAACTTCACGTGCACGAGCACAGTGTTATCTATATGAACTAACACCCTCTAGTGGTGAAAAACTGTTAAAATGCATTCTGAAAAGAGGTGGCCTTCAAGTTCTAAGAAATTAGCATATGAACCTCCTAGGTTAAGCTTTCAACTAAGAATACCAAAGGAACAAAGCAAAATTGGTGATAAAAGTAAATGGGAAAATTGTTTAAAATTACATGCTCTATCTGAATCATGAAAGTTTATTTTGGCCTAGACTGTCCCTTTAAGGATTTATATGAGAGACATGTATGTATATACAGTTTCATGTTGGTAACAAAAGAACTACTAATCCACAACCTAGGTAGTTATACTTCTTATATCTAAATAACAATCAATTTAAGAAACATATATATAAAAAAAAAGAATCTCAATTACAAATCCACTTTAAATCCCTAGATAACATAACATAAATTAATCAAATAATAAACAGTTTCACATGTATTTACTGAAATGCAAGGTTACTCTGTGATACATAACATCTTAAAGAAATATTTTCTTGTACCTGAGAACTTGACTCTACCCATGATGTGGTATATATTACCGAAAAAAGGAAATGCTTTGCTGAAGTTCTTGATAGCTGTAAAAAAAAAAATAATAATTATATATAACAAGCGGCAAAAGAAAATAAAAAAACAAAAAAACAGAAATGTCTATATCTTAGTCTATATCCTAGCTAGCACTTACCAGGAAAGAGGGCATATATGGAACGGTGCCATGCCCCTTAAACCTAGATATAAGAGAACACCTTACCTTGCCACCTCATTCCTAGGTTTGCCCATCTAAGAAAGGAAAGTAAAAAGGGTAGGCAACCTCTGATAAGTGCTAGCTAAGGTATAGGCTAAGATATAGAAAACAGAATTTATGCTTACCTGATAAATTACTTTCTCTTGCAGTGTATCCAGTCCACGGATTCATCCTTTACTTGTGGGATATGCTCATTCCCTACAGGAAGTGGCAAAGAGAGCACACAGCAGAGCTGTCCATATAGCTCCCCCTCTAGCTCCACCCCCCAGTCATTCGACCAAAGGTTAGGAAGAAAAAAGAGAAACCATAGGGTGCAGTGGTGACTGTAGTTTAAACAAAAAATTTTTTACCTGACTTAAATGCCAGGCCGGGCCGTGGACTGGATACACCGCAAGAGAAAGTAATTTATCAGGTAAGCATAAATTCTGTTTTCTCTTGCAAGGTGTATCCAGTCCACGGATTCATCCTTTACTTGTGGGATACCAATACCAAAGCTTTAGGACACGGATGAAGGGAGGGAACAAGACAGGTACCTTAAATGGAAGGCACCACTGCTTGCAAAACCTTTCTCCCAAAAATAGCCTCCGAAGAAGCAAAAGTATCGAATTTGTAAAATTTGGCAAAAGTGTGCAGTGAAGACCAAGTCGCTGCCTTACAAATCTGTTCAACACAAGCCTCATTTTTGAAAGCCCATGTGGAAGCCACTGCTCTGGTAGAATGAGCAGTAATTCTTTCAAGAGGCTGCTGGCCAGCAGTCTCATATGCCAAACGGATGATGCTTTTCAGCCAAAAGGAAAGAGATAGCAGTCGCTTTCTGACCTCTCCTCTTACCCGAAAAGATAACAAACAAGGAAGATGCTTGTCTGAAATCCTTAGCTGCTTGTAAATAGAACTTTAAAGCACGAACTACATCAAGATTGTGTAATAGACGTTCCTTCTTCGAAGATGTATTAGGACACAGAGAAGGAACAATTATTTCCTGGTTAATATTCTTGTTAGAAACAACTTTAGGAAGAAAACCAGGCTTGGTACGCAAAACTACCTTATCTGCGTGGAACACCAGGTAAGGTGAATCACACTGTAAGGCAGATAATTCTGAAACTCTTCTAGTACCTCTGCCAGACGCTTGTGTAATAGGATAGACAAAGCAGATATTTGTCCTTTTAAGGAACTAGCTGACAATCCTTTCTCCAATCCTTCTTGGAGAAAGGACAATATCCTGGGAATCCTAATCTTACTCCATGAGTAACCCTTGGATTCACACCAACAAAGATATTTCCGCCATATCTTATGGTAGATTTTCCTGGTGACATGCTTTCTAGCCTGAATCAGAGTATCTATAACTGACTCAGAGAACCCACGCTTTGATAGAATTAAACGTTCAATCTCCAAGCAGTCAGACGTAGAGAAACTAAATTTGGATGCTTGAACAGACCCTGTATCAGAAGATCCTGCCTCATTGGCAATGTCCATGGTGGAACAGATGACATGTCCACTAGGTCTGCATACCAAGTCCTGCGTGGCCACGCAGGTGCTATCAGAATCACTGAAGCCTTCTCCTGCTTGATTCTGGCAACCAGACGTGGGAGGAGAGGAAACGGTGGAAAAACATATGCCAAATTGAAGGACCAAGGCGCTGCTAGAGCATCTATCAATACCGCCTTGGAATCCCGGGACCTGGACCCGTAGAGAGGAAGTTTGGTGTTCTGACAAGACGCCATCAGATCCAACTCTGGAGTGCCCCAAAGCTGAGTCAGCTGGGCAAATACCTCCGGGTGGAGTTCCCACTCCCCCGGGTGAAAAGTCTGACGACTTAGAAAATCCGCCTCCCAGTTGTCTACTCCTGGGATGTGAATTGCTGAGAGATGGCAGGAGTGATCCTCCGCCCACCTGATTATTCTGGCTACTTCCATCATTGCTAGGGAACTCTTTGTTCCCCCCTGATGATTGACGTAAGCTACAGTCGTGATGTTGTCTGACTGAAATCTGATGAATTTGGCCGCAGCTAGTTGAGGCCATGCCTGAAGAGCGTTGAATATCGCCCTCAGTTCCAGAATGTTTATCGGGAGAAGAGTTTCTTCCCGAGACCATAAGCCCTGAGCTTTCAGGGAGTCCCAGACCGCACCCCAGCCCAACAGACTGGCGTCGGTCGTTACAATGATCCACTCTGGCCTGCGGAAACATATTCCCTGAGACAGGTGATCCTGAGACAACCACCAGAGAAGAGAATCTCTGGTCTCCTGGTCCAACTGAATTTGAGGAGACAAATCTGCATAATCCCCATTCCACTGTTTGAGCATGCATAGTTGCACTGTTGCAGTGCTCTGAGGTGTATCCGAGCAAAAGGGACTATGTTCATTGCCGCTACCATTAGTCCGATTGTCTCCATGCACTGAGGTACAGATGGCCGAGGAATGGAATGAAGAGCTCGGCAAGTAGTTAACAGTTTTAACTTTCTGACCTCCGTCAGAAATATTTTCATTTCTACCGAGTCTATCAGTGTTCCTAGGAATGGAACTCTTGTGAGGGGGGAGAGAGAACTCTTTTTGACGTTCACCTTCCACCCGTGAGACCTCAGAAAGGCCAATACGATCTCCGTGTGAGACTTGGTTCTTTGGAAAGTCGACGCCTGAATTAAGATGTCGTCTAGGTAAGGCGCCACTGCTATGCCCCGCGGTCTTAGAACCGCCAGGAGGGACCCTAGCACCTTTATGAAAATTCTGGGAGCAGTGGCCAACCCGAAAGGAAGAGCCACAAACTGATAATGCTTGTCCAGAAAGGCGAACCTGAGAAACTGGTGATGATCTTTGTGGATAGGAATATGCAGATATGCATCCTTTAGATCCACGGTAGTCATATATTGACCCTCCTGGATCATTGGTAAGATTGTCCGAATGGTCTCCATCTTGAATGATGGGACTCTGAGGAATTTGTTTAGAATTTTGAGATCCAGGATTGGTCTGAAAGTTCCTTCTTTTTTGGGAACCACAAACAGGTTTGAGTAAAACCCCAGTCCTTGTTCTGCAATTGGAACTGGGTGGATCACTCCCATTGTATGTAGATCTTCTACACAGCGTAAAAACGCCTCTTTCTTTGTCTGATCTGTAGACAGACGAGAAATGTGGAACCTTTCCCTTGGAGGAGAGTTCTTGAATTCTAAAAGGTATCCCTGGGCTACAATCTCTAATGCCCAAGGATCGTGTACATCTCTTGCCCAGGCCTGAGCGAAGAGAGAGAGTCTGCCCCCTACTAGATCCGGTCCCGGATCGGGGGCTACCCCTTCATGCTGTCTTGGTGGCAGCTGCAGGCTTTTTGGCCTGTTTACCCTTATTCCAGCCCTGGTAAGGTTTCCAGGTTGACTTGGACTGTGAAGCGTTACCCTCTTGCTTTGCAGCCGAAGAGGATGAAGTTCCTGAAATTGCGAAAGAAACGAAAATTAGCTTTGTTCTTTGTCTTAAAGGGCTTGTCCTGAGGGAGAGCATGGCCTTTTCCCCCGGTGATATCTGAAATAATCTCTTTCAATTCAGGCCCGAAGAGGGTCTTTCCTTTGAAAGGAATGTTCAAAAGCTTGGATTTAGACTACACATCGGCCGACCAGGACTTTAGCCATAGCGCCCTGCGCGCCAAAATGGCGAAAACATAATTTATGCTTACCTGATAAATTCCTTTCTCCTGTAGTGTAGTCAGTCCACGGGTCATCCATTACCTATGGGATTATAACTCCTCCCTAACAGGAAGTGCAAGAGGATCACCCAAGCAGAGCTGCTATATAGCTCCTCCCCTCTACGTCATACCCAGTCATTCGACCGAAAACCAAACGAGAAAGGAGAAACTATAGGGTGCAGTGGTGACTGGAGTATAATTTAAAATTTAGACCTGCCATAAAAAACAGGGCGGGCCGTGGACTGACTACACTACAGGAGAAAGGAATTTATCAGGTAAGCATAAATAATGTTTTCTCCTGTTAAGTGTAGTCAGTCCACGGGTCATCCATTACCTATGGGATACCAATACCAAAGCTAAAAGTACACGGATGACGGGAGGGACAGGCAGGCTCTTTACACGGAAGGAACCACTGCCTGAAGAACCTTTCTCCCAAAAATAGCCTCCGAAGAAGCAAAAGTGTCAAATTTGTAAAATTTGGAAAAAGTGTGAAGTGAAGACCAAGTCGCAGCCTTGCAAATCTGTTCAACAGAGGCCTCATTCTTAAAGGCCCAAGTGGAAGCCACAGCTCTGGTAGAATGAGCTGTAATTCTTTCAGGAGGCCGCTGTCCAGCAGTCTCATAGGCTAAACGTATTATGCTACGCAGCCAAAAAGAGAGAGAGAGGTGGCCGAAGCCTTTTGACCTCTCCTCTGTCCAGAATACACGACAAACAGGGAAGAAGTTTGTCGAAAATCTTTAGTTGCCTGTAAATAAAATTTCAGGGCACGGACAACGTCCAGATTGTGCAGAAGTCGTTCCTTCTTTGAAGAAGGGTTAGGGCACAATGATGGAACAACAATCTCTTGATTGATATTCCTGTTGGTAACTACCTTAGGTAAAAACCCAGGTTTAGTACGCAGAACTACCTTGTCTGAATGGAAAATCAGATAAGGAGAATCACAATGTAAGGCAGATAACTCAGAGACTCTTCGAGCCGAGGAAATAGCCATTAAAAACAGAACTTTCCAAGATAATAGTTTGATATCAATGGAATGAAGGGGTTCAAACGGAACACCCTGTAAAACGTTAAGAACTAAGTTTAAACTCCATGGCGGAGCAACCGTTTTAAACACCGGCTTAATCCTGGCCAAAGCCTGACAAAAAGCCTGAACGCCTGGAACTTCTGACAGACGTTTGTGTAAAAGGATGGACAAAGCTGAGATCTGTCCCTTTAACGAACTAGCGGATAAACCCTTTTCTAAACCTTCTTGTAGAAAGGACAATATCCTAGGAATCCTAACCTTACTCCATGAGTAACTCTTGGATTCGCACCAATGCAAGTATTTGCGCCATATTTTATGGTAAATTTTCCTGGTAACAGGCTTCCTAGCCTGTATCAAGGTATCAATCACTGACTCCGAGAATCCACGCTTTGATAGAATCAAGCGTTCAATCTCCATGCAGTCAGCCTCAGAGAAATTAGATTTGGATGTTTGAAAGGACCCTGCACCAGAAGGTCCTGTCTCAGAGGTAGAGACCATGGTGGACAGGACGACATGTCCACTAGGTCTGCATACCAGGTCCTGCGTGGCCACGCAGGCGCTATTAGAATCACTGATGCTCTCTCCTGTTTGATCCTGGCAATCAATCGAGGAAGCATCGGGAAGGGTGGAAACACATAAGCCATGTTGAAGACCCAAGGTGCTGTCAGAGCATCTATCAGAACCGCTCCCGGATCTCTGGACCTGGATCCGTAATAAGGAAGTTTGGCGTTCTGGCGAGACGCCATGAGATCCAGATCTGGTTTGCCCCAACGCCGAAGAATTTGGGCAAAGATCTCCGGATGAAGTTCCCACTCCCCCGGATGAAAAGTCTGGCGACTTAGATAATCCGCTTCCCAGTTCTCCACGCCTGGGATGTGGATCGCTGATAGGTGGCAAGAGTGAGACTCTGCCCAGTGAATTATCTTCGAGACTTCCATCATTGCTAGGGAACTCCTTGTCCCTCCCTGATGGTTGATGTAAGCCACAGTCGTGATGTTGTCCGACTGAAACCTGATGAACCTCAGAGTTGCTAACTGAGGCCAAGCCAGAAGGGCATTGAAAACTGCTCTTAATTCCAGAATATTTATGGGAAGGAGACTCTCCTCCTGAGTCCAAGATCCCTGAGTCTTCAGGGAATTCCAGACAGCGCCCCAACCTATCAGGCTGGCGTCTGTTGTTACAATTGTCCAATCTGGCCTGCTGAAAGGCATCCCCTTGGATAGATGTGGCCGAGAGAGCCACCATAGAAGAGAATTTCTTGTCTCTTGATCCAGATTCAGCATAGGGGACAAATCTGAGTAGTCCCCATTCCACTGACTTAGCATGCACAATTGCAGTGGTCTGAGATGCAGGCGTGCAAAGGGAACTATGTCCATTGCCGCTACCATTAAGCCGATTACCTCCATGCATTGAGCCACTGACGGGCGTGGAATGGAATGAAGGACCCGGCAGGCATTTAGAAGTTTTGTTAACCTGACCTCTGTCAGATAAGTCTTCATTTCTACAGAATCTATAAGAGTCCCTAAGAAGGGAACTCTTGTGAGTGGCAATAGAGAACTCTTTTCCTCGTTCACTTTCCACCCATGTGACCTTAGAAATGCCAGTACTAACTCTGTATGAGACTTGGCAGTTTGGAAACTTGACGCTTGTATCAGAATGTCGTCTAGGTACGGAGCTACCGATATTCCTCGCGGTCTTAGTACCGCCAGAAGAGACCCCAGAACCTTTGTGAAGATTCTTGGAGCAATAGCTAACCCGAAGGGAAGAGCTACAAACTGGTAATGCCTGTCTAGAAAGGCAAACCTTAGGTACCGGTAATGATCCTTGTGAATCGGTATGTGAAGGTAGGCATCCTTTAAATCCACTGTGGTCATGTACTGACCCTTTTGGATCATGGGTAAGATTGTCCGAATAGTTTCCATTTTGAACGATGGAACTCTTAGGAATTTGTTTAGGATCTTTAAATCCAAGATTGGTCTGAAGGTTCCTTCTTTCTTGGGAACCACAAACAGATTTGAGTAAAACCCCTGTCCGTGTTCCGACCGCGGAACCGGGTGGATCACTCCCATTAGTAAAAGATCTTGTACACAGCGTAGAAACGCCTCTTTCTTTATCTGGTTTGTTGACAACCTTGAAAGATGAAATCTCCCTTTTGGAGGAGAAGCTTTGAAGTCCAGAAGATATCCCTGAGATATGATCTCTAACGCCCAGGGATCCTGGACATCTCTTGCCCAAGCCTGGGCGAAGAGAGAAAGTCTGCCCCCTACTAGATCCGTTTCCGGATTGGGGGCCCTCACTTCATGCTGTCTTAGGGGCAGCAGCAGGTTTTCTGGCCTGCTTGCCCTTGTTCCAGGTCTGGTTAGGTTTCCAGCCCTGTCTGTAGCGAGCAACAGTTCCTTCCTGTTTTGGAGCGGAGGAAGTTGATGCTGCTCCTGCCTTGAAGTTACGAAAGGCACGAAAATTAGACTGTCTAGCCCTTGGTTTGGCTCTGTCTTGAGGCAGGGCATGGCCCTTACCTCCAGTAATGTCAGCGATAATTTCTTTCAAACCGGGCCCGAATAATGTCTGCCCTTTGAAAGGTATGTTAAGCAATTTAGATTTAGAAGTCACATCGGCTGACCAGGATTTTAGCCACAGCGCTCTGCGCGCCTGAATGGCGAATCCGGAATTCTTAGCCGTAAGCTTAGTTAGATGTACTACGGCATCAGAAATAAATGAATTAGCTAGCTTAAGGGCTTTAAGCTTGTTTGTAATCTCATCCAATGGAGCTGTTTCAAGGGTCTCTTCCAGAGACTCAAACCAGAATGCCGCCGCTGCCGTGACCGGCGCAATGCATGCAAGGGGTTGCAATATAAAACCTTGTTGAACAAACATTTTCTTAAGGTAACCCTCTAACTTTTTATCCATTGGATCTAAAAAGGCATAGCTATCCTCCACCGGGATAGTGGTACGCTTAGCTAAAGTAGAAACTGCTCCCTCCACCTTAGGGACCGTCTGCCATAAGTCCCGTGTGGTGGCGTCTATTGGAAACATTTTTCTGAATATAGGAGGGGGTGAGAAAGGCACACCGGGTCTATCCCACTCCTTGTTAACAATTTCAGTAAGTCTTTTAGGTATAGGAAAAACGTCAGTACACGTTGGTACCGCAAAATATTTATCCAACCTACATATTTTCTCTGGGATTGCAACCGTGTTACAATCATTCAGAGCCGCTAACACCTCCCCTAGTAACACACGGAGGTTCTCAAGCTTAAATTTAAAATTTGAAATGTCTGAATCCAGTTTATTTGGATCAGATCCGTCACCCACAGAATGAAGCTCTCCGTCTTCATGTTCTGCAAATTGTGACGCAGTATCAGACATGGCCCTAGTATTATCAGCGCACTCTGTTCTCACCCCAGAGTGGTCTCGTTTACCCCTAAGTTCTGGCAAT
This sequence comes from Bombina bombina, assembly GCF_027579735.1. NCBI lineage: Eukaryota > Metazoa > Chordata > Amphibia > Anura > Bombinatoridae > Bombina > Bombina bombina. The sequence goes on from NC_069500.1 coordinate 1,388,245,310, forward strand.
TTAGATAAAACTTCAGTCATAACATTAGCCATGTCTTGCAAAGTGATTTGTAATGGCCGCCCTGATGTACTTGGCGTTACAATATCACGCACCTCCTGAGCGGGAGATGCAGGTACTGACACGTGAGGCAAGTTAGTCGGCATAACTTCCCCCTCGTTGTCTGGTGAATTTTTCTTAACATGTACAGATTGGCTTTTATATAAAGTAGCATCAATGCAATTAGTACATAAATTTCTATTGGGCTCCACATTGGCCTTAGAACATATTGCACAAAGAGATTCCTCTGTGTCAGACATGTTTAACAAACTAGCAATTAGACTAGCAAGCTTGGAAAATACTTTTCAAATAAATTTACAAGCAATATAAAAAACGTTACTGTGCCTTTAAGAAGCACACAAAACTGTCACAGTTGAAATAACAATGAACCGGATTAGTTATAGCAATCAGTTTTTCACATGAAATGTATAAATTTAGCAAAGGATTGCACCCATTAGCAAATGGATTATTAACCCCTTAATACCAAAAAAACGGATAATAAAATATATAACGTTTTTATCACAGTCAAAGCACAGTCTCACTGGTCTGCTGTGAGTGATTACCTCCCTCAAACTAGTTTTGGAGACCCCTGAGCTCTGTAGAGACGTCCTGGATCATGCAGGGAGAATAAGGAAGACTGTGACTGAATTTTTAATGCGTAGTAAAAGCGCCAAAATAGGCCCCTCCCACTCATAATACAACAGTGGGGAAGCTCAGTAAACTGATTTTATTCAAAATAAACGACAGCCAAGTGGAAAATAATGCCCATAAAATTTTTCACCAAGTACCTCAGAGAAAAAAACGATTAACCTGCCAGTAAACGTTTTAATATAAATATATGAAATGATATTAAAAGCCTGTTGCTAGTCGCTCTCACTGCAGAAAGGCTATGAGTTATATGTATACAGTATTTTCTTAGTGAAGTGCCATTCCCCAGAAATACCTCAGTGCCAACATACATACATAACAGCCTGATACCAGTTGCTACTACTGCATTTAAGGCTGTACTTACATTATATCGGTATTAGCAGTATTTTCTCAGTCAATTCCATTCCTTAGAAAATAATATACTGCAACATACCTCTTTGCAGGTGAACCCTGCCCGCTGTCCCCTGTTCTGAAGTTACCTCACTCCTCAGAATGGCCGAGAACAGCAAATGGATCTTAGTTACGACCGCTAAGATCATACACAAACTCAGGTAGATTCTTCTTCTAATACTGCCTGAGAAAAAACAACACACTCCGGTGCCGTTTAAAACAACAAACTTTTGATTGAAGAAATAAAAACTAAATTTAATAACCACACTCCTCTCACACATCCTATCTATTAGTTAGGTGCAAGAGAATGACTGGGTATGACGTAGAGGGGAGGAGCTATATAGCAGCTCTGCTTGGGTGATCCTCTTGCACTTCCTGTTAGGGAGGAGTTATAATCCCATAGGTAATGGATGACCCGTGGACTGACTACACTTAACAGGAGAAACCTGAATTTTTTGCCGCTAACTTAGCTATTTGGAAAGCGCCGTCAGTGATAAAAGAATTAGCTAGCTTTAGAGCCTTAATTCTATCCATAATTTCCTCATATGAGGTCTCCGCCTGGAGCGAGTCTTCCAGCGCCTCAAACCAGAAAGCAGCTGCAGTAGTTACAGGAATAATGCAGGCAATAGGTTGGAGAAGAAAACCTTGTTGAACAAAAATTTTCTTAAGTAAACCCTCTAACTTCTTATCCATAGGGTCTTTAAAAGCACAACTGTCTTCAATTGGTATGGTTGTGCGTTTAGCAAGTGTAGAAACAGCCCCCTCCACCTTAGGGACCGTCTGCCACGAGTCCCGCACAGAGTCAGGTATGGGAAACTTTTTCTTAAAAACAGGAGGGGGAGCAAAGGGAATCCCTGGTCTATCCCACTCCCTAGTAACGATATCCGCAATTCTCTTAGGGACCGGAAACGTATCCGTGTAAACAGGGACCTCTAGGTACTTGTCCATTTTACACAATTTCTCTGGGATCACTAAAGGGTCGCAGTCATCCAGAGTAGCTAATACCTCCCTAAGCAAAACGCGGAGGTGTTCTGTCTGATGAGGAACCCTTCCTGAATCAGAGACTTCTCCCTCAGATATCAAATCCCTCGCTCCCACTTCAGAGCGTTGTGAGGGTATATCGGATACGGCTACCAAAGCGTCAGAATGCTCATAATCTGTTCTTAAAACGGAGCTATTACGCTTTGCGGGTAACACGGACGGTTTAGATAAGAAGGCTGTAAGAGAATTATCCATGACTGCCGCTAAGTCTTGTAATGTAAAAGGGTTAGACGCACTAGAGGTACTAGGCGTCGCTTGCGCGGGCGTAACTGGTTGTGACACTTGGGGAGAGGCAGACGGGCTACCCTCGTTACCTTCAGTCTGAGAATCATCTTGGGCCACATTCTTAAGTGCAACAATATGATCTTTAAAGTGTATAGACATATCAGTACAAGTGGGACACATTCTGAGAGGGGGTTCCACCATGGCTTCTAAACACATTGAACAAGGATTTTCCTTAGTGTCAGACATGTTTAATTGACTAGTAATATACACAAGCAGGCTTGGAAATCACTTTAATCAAATAAAAAAACACAATTTGAAAAAAAAAAAACGTTACTGTACCTTTAAGAGATAAAAAGAGCACACAATTTTACAAAACAGTGAAAAATGCAGCAATTCTCCTGAAATTTTCACAGTATGTACCTAAAGCCTTAATAAGATTGCACCACAAGTTTCAAAACGATTAACCGCTTAATGCCCAAACCGGAGCAGCCTAAAGCCAACACCCGGTTAAAAATAGTACAGCCTTGCTGTGGCCCTACCTGCCCTTAGGGATCAGATTTAGGGGAAAATAGCTTCTATAAGGCCCTCAAACAGCAGCAGGACCCTCCATGTGAAGCAGCATGAACTTCTCTGCAGTTCTATCTGCGCATCTGAGGCGCGGAATTAGGCCCCTCTACTCCGGAGCTGTGAGGCCTAGTAAATCACTCTTAAGTGAATAAAAACCAGCCATGTGGGTAATAACCCCAGAAAGAACCCCAAAAGGACTTTCAAAGTGTCTACAAACAATATTTTTCTTGAATAAATAATCGATTGCCCTGAATCAGTGTCAACCAGCATAATTAGCCCTGTTATGTAAGCATTCAATTCCTTACTAAGTCTGTGAACATAGCTTACCCTCCCCTCATGGGGATATTGTCAGTCTCTTCTAGCATTATCTCAGTCTTGTCTAGAAATAAATGACTGAACATACCTCATTGCAGATTACCCTGCAAACCGCTCCCCCCAACTGAAGTTTTCTGGTACTCCTCAGTCCTGTGTGGGAACAGCAGTGGGTTTTAGTATTTTAGTTACAACATGCTAAAATCATTTTCCTCTCAGCAGAAATCTTCATCACTTTTCTGCTAGAGAGTAAATAGTACAAACCGGTACCATTTAAAATAACAAATTTTTGATTGAAGATAATAAAAACTACAATTCTAACACCACATTCACTTTACCCTCCCGTAGAGAGACCCTAGTGCTTAGAGCAGGCAAAGAGAATGACTGGGGGGTGGAGCCACTTTCTGTAGGGAATGAGAATATCCCACAAGTAAAGGATGAATCCGTGGACTGGATACACCTTGCAAGAGAAATTTCGTTTTTTATGTTTTTAATTTCTTGCTATCTTAGCCTACCTAGCAATCACTTAACAGGTCAGAGATTACCAACGCTTAAAAGGTTCTTAGGGTGGGAGGAAAAAAAAAAAACAACAAACAAAAAAACACATGACAAAGAACACTGCAAAAATATAAATTTATTTTAAAAAGTGCTGAATACATTTCTTCCCAAACTTTGAGGAAGAAGATTGAACCACATCCAATTTATAGTGAGTGATGAAAGTTATAGAAGTCTTCCATACTGCGGCCTGACAGATCCCCAGAAGTTACATTGTGGAATGCCTAGGATGTTGCTAGTGCCTAAATAGAATGTGCTCGCTAACTATCAGGAACTTGCTTGCTTTGAAGCTGATAGGCTCTTGAAAGGCACCGAACAATCTAAGCAGATATTAATTTGGTTGGCAGATTTCCCCTTCTTGGACCAGAAGGGATTATGAAGAGACAATTTAAATGACAAATCTCCTTAGATCTCTCCACATAACATTGCATACAACTCACAACATCCTAGGTATACAAAGGTTTCCTATCTACAATCTTCTTCAATCTTGAAAAGGCTGGCATTAGACCAGTGAAACGTGCGTTGGACTTTTGTGGACATATACGGACATTTGTATTACCTAACGGTCAGAACTTTAGGGCTTCCGGATGATTGCAAATGGTAAAGCTGTTTGCTTTTGCCGGTTTGTCTTATGCCCATTTAGTATCTGACTAATACAGTCTGTTTTTCTATCCTTGTTTTTAATAAAATATTTTACTACTATATTCTAGGACTATCCTTGTGAGTCGTGAGGCTTTATACCTACCTGCAGCATCACTAAGAGCTTAGTTATAGCTCTCTCCAATGTGATTATTGTTCCCTGTGGGATTGGATTAGTTGATCCAAAAAAACTTCACTATATTTGTCCTTTTTTCTTCCTTACATATCTTCCTGTGATCCTCTGAAATCAATCTGTTGTGACCTGGATCCATTGAGGTTCTTCAAGACTCAAGTCCTGGGAAAGATTTTACTGGAGAAGCCACCACTGCAGGCATTGTTTCAAAAAGTTTGGAAAAGTGATCCGTTGAGACAGAGGAAATTGTTGTAGAAAAAGATCTGAAAATAGCCTCATCCTCCAACAGTCCAATCTAACCTAATGGATTGTGGATGCCATTTTCCCTAGTAATTTCATCCACTTCCTGGTTGACATATCCCTGAAAGCTAGAAGACGCTTGGAAAATGTTATCAACTCTTTTCTTTCCTCCGAGAAAGAGAAGCAGTACCACATTCTGTATCGAAGAATGCGCTAAAAAATACCGACTGTTGAACTGGATTGACTTGGCTTTTCTTCCAATGTATTGCCAAATTAACAACTGAAGGATCTGAAGTTTACTGCATTTGAAACAAGGCTTGTTCTTTTGTTTCTGCTATCAGATATAATGTAGTAGGAATATCCCTCTTTCGGATTTCTGCAATAAGTGGAAAAAACAGAATTTATGTTTACCTGATAAATTACTTTCTCCAACGGTGTGTCCGGTCCACGGCGTCATCCTTACTTGTGGGATATTCTCCTCCCCAACAGGAAATGGCAAAGAGCCCAGCAAAGCTGGTCACATGATCCCTCCTAGGCCCCGCCTTCCCCAGTCATTCGACCGACGTAAAGGAGGAATATTTGCATAGGAGAAATCATATGATACCGTGGTGACTGTAGTTAAAGAAAATAAATCATCAGACCTGATTAAAAAACCAGGGCGGGCCGTGGACCGGACACACCGTTGGAGAAAGTAATTTATCAGGTAAACATAAATTCTGTTTTCTCCAACATAGGTGTGTCCGGTCCACGGCGTCATCCTTACTTGTGGGAACCAATACCAAAGCTTTAGGACACGGATGATGGGAGGGAGCAAATCAGGTCACCTAGATGGAAGGCACCACGGTTTGCAAAACCTTTCTCCCAAAAATAGCCTCAGAAGAAGCAAAAGTATCAAATTTGTAAAATTTGGTAAAAGTGTGCAGTGAAGACCAAGTCGCTGCCTTACATATCTGATCAACAGAAGCCTCGTTCTTAAAGGGCCCATGTGGAAGCCACGGCCCTAGTGGAATGAGCTGTGATTCTTTCAGGAGGCTGCCGTCCGGCAGTCTCATAAGCCAATCTGATGATGCTTTTAAGACAAAAAGATAGAGAGGTAGAAGTTGCTTTTTGACCTCTCCTTTTACCAGAATAAACAACAAACAAGGAAGATGTTTGTCTGAAATCCTTTGTAGCATCTAAATAGAATTTTAGAGCACGGACAACGTCCAAATTGTGTAACAAACGTTCCTTCTATGAAACTGGATTCAGACACAAAGAAGGTACAACTATCTCCTGGTTAATATTTTTGTTGGAAACAACCTTCGGAATAAAACCAGGCTCAGTACGTAAAACCACCTTATCTGAATGGACCAGATAGGGCGGAGAACACTGCAGAGCAGATAACTCAGAAACTCTTCTAGCGGAAGAAATTGCAACCTAAAACAAAACTTTCCAAGATAATAACTTAATATCTACGGAATGTAAGGGTTCAAACGGAACCCCTTGAAGAACTGAAAGAACTAGATTAAGACTCCAGGGAAGAGTCAAAGGTCTGTAAACAGGCTTGATTCTAACCAGAGCCTGAACAAACGCTTAAACGTCTGGCACAGCTGCCAGCCTTTTGTGAAGTAAAACAGATAAAGCAGAGATCTGTCCCTTCAGAGAACTCGCAGAAAATCCTTTCTACAAACCTTCTTGTAGAAAGGAAAGAATCTTAGGAATTTTTATCTTGTTCCATGGGAATCCTTTAGATTCACACCAACAGATATTTTTTCCATATATTATGGTAAATTTTTCTAGTTACAGGCTTTCTAGCCTGAATAAGAGTATCTATTACAGAATCTGAAAACCCACGCTTTGATAAAATCAAGCGTTCAAACTCCAAGCAGTCAGTTGGAGGAAAACCAGATTCGGATGTTCGAATGGACCCTGAATAAGAAGGTCCTGTCTCAAAGGTAGCTTCCATGGTGGAGCCGATGTCACATTCATCAGGTCTGCATACCAAGTCCTGCGTGGCCACACAGGAACTATCAAGGTCACCGAAGCCCTCTCCAGATTGATCCTGGCTACCAGCCTGGGAATGAGAGGAAACGGTGGGAATACATAAGCTAGGTTGAAGATCCAAGGTGCTACTATTGTATCCAATAGAGTCGCCTTGGGATCCCTGGATTTGGACCCGTAACAAGGGACCATGAAGTTCTGACGAGAGGCCATCAGAACCATGTCTGGAATGCCCCATAATTGAGTTATTTGGGCAAAGATTTCCAGATGGAGTTCCCACTCCCCCGGATGCTCCTCCATCGCCAGGGAACTCCTTGTTACCCCCTGATGGTTGATATATGTAACAGTCGTCATGATGTCTGATTGAAACCTTATGAATTTGGCCTTTGCTAGTCGAGGCCAAGCCTTGAGAGCATTGAATATTGCTCTCAGTTCCATTATGTTTATCGGGAGAAGAGTGTCTTCCCGAAACCATAGACCCTGAGTTTTCAGGGGTTCCCAGACCGCGCCCCAGCCCACCAGACTGGCGTCGGTCGTGACAATGACCTATTCTGGTCTGCGGAAGCTCATTCCCTGTGACAGGTTGTCCAGGGTCAGCCACCAACGGAGTGAATCTCTGGTTATTTGATCTACTTGTATCGTCGGAGACAAGTCTGTATAATCCCCATTCCACTGTCTGAGCATGCACAGGTGCAATGGTCTTAGATGAATTCGTGCAAAAGGAACTATGTCCATTGCCGCAACCATCAAACCTATTACTTCCATGGACTGCGCTATGGAAGGAAGAAGAACAGAATGAAGTACCTGACAAGAGCTTAGAAGTTTTGATTTTCTGGCCTCTGTCAGAAAAACCTTCATTTCTAAGGAAACTATTATTGTTCCCAAGAAGGGAACTCTTGTTGACGGGGACAGAGAACTTTTTTCTATGTTCACTTTCCACCTGTGAGATCTGAGAAAGGCTAGGACAATGTCCGTATGAGCCCTTGCTTTTGACAGAGACGACACTTGAATCAGGATGTCGTCCAAGTAAGGTACTACTGCAATGCCCCTTGGTCTTAGCACCGCTAGAAGGGACCCTAGTACCCTTGTGAAAATCCTTGGAGCAGTGGCTAATCCGAATGGAAGTGCCACAGGTAATGCTTGTCCAGAAAGGCGAACCTTAGGAACCGAAAATGTTCCTTGTGGATAGGAATACGTAGGTACGCATCCTTTAAGTCCACCGTGGTCATGAATTGACCTTCCTGGATGGTAGGAAGGATCGTTCGAATGGTTTCCATTTTGAATGATGAAACCCTTAGAAACTTGTTTAGAATCTTGAGATCTAAAATAGGTCTGAATGTTCCCTCTTTTTTGGGAATTATGAACAGGTTGGAGTAAAAACCCATCCCTTGTTCTCCTAATGGAACAGGATGAATCACTCCCATGCTTAACAGGTCTTCTACACAGTGTAAGAATGCCTGTTCGAAGATAATTGAGACCCGTGGAACCTTCCCCTTGGGGGTAGTTCCCTGAATTCCAGGAGATAACCTTGAGAAACTATTTCTAGCGCCCAAGGATCCTGAACATCTCTTGCCCCAGCCTGAGCAAAGAGAGAAAGTCTGCCCCCCACCAGATCCTTCCCAGATCGGGGGCCAACACTTCCTGCTGTTTTGGTAGCAGTGGCAGGTGACTTGGCCTGCTTACCCTTGTTCCAGCCTTGCATCGGCCTCCAGGCTGGCTTGGTTTGAGAAGTATTACTCTCTTGCTTAGAGGGTGTAGAATTTAAACACCAAAAAACTCTAAGCCATCTCCGTGGAGATGTTGCCTGTACAACGGCAAAGAGAATGACTGGGGAAGGCGGAGCCTAGGAGGGATCATGTGACCAGCTTTGCTGGGCTCTTTGCCATTTCCTGTTGGGGAGGAGAATATCCCACAAGTAAGGATGACGCCGTGGACTGGACACACCTACGTTGGAGAAAGAATCTTTGTAAAGCTTCTGGAAGCAGTTGAACTCCTAAATAGCAGGGCTCTGAACTGGTAGTGCTGAGAATTGATTGAAAATCTTAGAAAATGCATATGATGGTGTCAATTGGGATGTGAAAGTACACCTCTTAAGAGAAGGAAACCAGAAAACTCCATTGAAAAATCAGAACTATCACAGTCAGAACTGAATCCAGTTTGAAGGATTGTATGCTCAGATAATGATTGAGGCCTCTGAGGTCTAAAATTGGTTTCTAACCCCCATCTCTTTTCCTTATTAGAAACAATTGGGAATAATATCCTTGAGGCTGAAAAAGAGAAAACTCTTAATTTCTCTTGAGAGAAGATCTTCTACATACTGAAGAAGAGGAGATTGAACAAAATTAACTGGTGGAGGAATCTTCCTGAATTCTAGTCCCTGGATACAATCCTTAGGACCCAAGGATCTTGAATATGACATGACTGAAAAGAACCAAACAAGCTCCCACAGGAGCTGTTTGGGAAAAGGAACGGTCATTGAGACTTAGATGGCTATCCTGAGGTAGGCATCCCCCTAAATCTTCCTCTTTAAGAAAGAAAAGAACTTACAGGATTGGGCCTTATAAGATTATTTCTGAGCTTGATTTCTGGAAACACAAGCTTACATCATTTGACGAAAATAATGAGTAGAACATTTTCTGGATTTTGAAGCTTGAGGTAAAAAAGACTCTTTCCCCAGATCTTTTGGATATGAGATCATCCAAAGTTTTACCAAAAAGCATAGAGGGATCAAACTGAAAATTCAAGAGATTCACTTTAGATGCAGAATCAGCGTCCCCAATGTCTGAACCAGAGCGCTCTTCTTGCTAGATTAGTAGAAACCATATTTCTTGCATTCAACACATAAGATCATTCATAGCTTCAGAATAAAAATGAATTAATTGACCAATGTCTGCAACAAATGACGCAATCATCTGATCATAACTTGATGCAGATGTTATCCTGAAAAGAGGCAAGACCATTTTCTGCAGCTTTTGTTACTGAGCACATAGACAAAATACAGTGAAACATAGCACCTTGTAAAAGAAAATGCCTCTTCAAATTGAAATCAAGTTTCTTATCCATTGCATCTTTAATAGGAGCTTGAATCCTATGTGGGAAAAATTGTCCTCTTGGACAAGCGAGATATAGGAACATTTGGGAGGTGTAGAAAACAAATTTGCAACTTCTTTAGTTAACAATTTTTTTTACATTTTTTTATCAGGAACCACCAGCTGTTTTTTGGTTTCGCAAACTCAGACATAAATTGCTTGATAGCATCAAATACAGGAAATTCAACAGAAGCAGGTAGCTCAGAATGATATCAGAGGATATAGAAGGTAAAGCTGCAAACCTAATGTTTCTCTGACATAGGAAATACATTCCACAGGAACATGAGAGAAAGGCAGATTTGAAACATCAGAATTACTTGACTTATGCAACAAATTGCCCCCACTCTCTTGACCAATGCAGGTTTATGAGATTTTTATAATTCCATGCCACCCTGTTACATAATGCACATTTGTTGGGCACATTCTGAGACTCAGGGCTGCAAGACAGAAAAGAGAGAAAATAACATGTATTAGAAATAATAAACCAAAGAGAATATAAGTGAGAAAAACAGCGCTGGATAAAATACAATTATACCAAATTCCCAGATATGTAACTTGACTAAGAAAATCCTGCTCGACTGTGAGAATATACAGTTGTGAGGACTTATGGGTCTATAGGCAGGAACAGCAGGCAAATAGTGTCAGATTGCAGCTCCAAACTCTGTGACAAACAGAAGCCCTCCTGGTGTTTAAATGTACTGAATGCGCATGTGCACTTCACCTCGGACCCTAGACACAGTTTGATGACACACATCCGGGGAAGATGTCAGCGCCCATAGGATGAAACCCTTAATATACCAAGGGCATTGCCAGACTTTCCTCAAAGGTAAATAATAAAACCACTGACTCTATATGCCCAAAAGTGAACAGAGCACAAGGACCTGGATAGCAACAAAAGCGGTAAATAACTGCACTACTAGGTATTTAGAAAAAAGGTGAACTTAGCTTTGTACACCTTAGATGGACAGAACTAGGAATGAGGTGGTAGGTAAGGTTTGCTCTTATATCTAGGTTAGGGGTGTGGTACAGTTATGTTCATGACGCTTTAGGAAGGGAAGCTCTCACCTGGTAAGTGATAAGTAGGCTATGATTTTTATACTAATTCTTTAGCCTGGCTGATAACTCCTACTAATTGTGGTGGACAGGGACACATCAACCAGCATGACAAACTTATTTGGGACAGGAGCTTCAGTTTTCAAAGAAAGAAAAGCTCTAAAGAACTGTAATATTTAAAAATGCCAGTTTTTTAATGAAATAGAAAAAAATTTCTTTAATGGTAAATACACCTACATATCATGATATTACAGTGGAAAAACATTTTATACATTTAAACTAAAGAATTAAGAAAATTTATTTTTACCTTTACATTGTGTCATAAATCTAGCTTTTTCTAAAGGACGGCTAAACCACACACTGATCTGATCCATTTTTGGGGAGACAGGCCCAGCAGAAAATTTACCATCATGCCTAAAAAAGAATATATAAACAGCTGAAGTTAAACTATATTCACTCAGAAGTTCCATAAACTATTTTTTATTGAACACAAAACTGATTACTTAGAGAATAAATATTTCTTATAGTTGCTAATGAAGAACATAACAGCTGTATTTAAAAAATAAAAATAAAAAAAAATACTAATCCAGTGAATGGCAGTTATAACTGCATTTATATATGAACCATCTAGAATAATGGATAGGAAAAGAGCATCAACACTTCATTTAAAAAACATTTTCCTCAGAGACAGCTATTGTAGGAAAAAATGCTGAATCACTAAATCAAGCTGAAAGAAATATGCTGCAGTGAAAATAGTATATCATAATATAACCAGCATGTTTCTATGCTTCAGCAGAGTTAACAGGAATGGATTACTATTTATTTCACGAAACGGAATAACTGTCTAAATGTAATACTTTACTTTTGAATGACATTGTTAGGTACAATGTATTACTGTAAAATTATTGTTACAATGAAAATATTCTACCCTTAGCATTATGACACAATATACAGTATATATGGCAATTATTCTATTAACCATTTCTATTTTTTGTTTAATAAATTAAAAAAAGGTTATTTTCTCACTAAGGGCTAGATTACGAGTGGTGCACTAACTGTAGCGCATAAGCGATAACAAAATGTATGCTTACCTGATAAATTTCTTTCTTTCATAGAGAGTCCACAACTTCATTCCAATTACTAGTTGGATAATCAACTCCTGGCCAGCAGGAGGAGGCAAAGAGCACCCCAGCAAAACTGTTAAGTGTAACTTCCCTTACCCATAATCCCCAGTCATTCAGCCGAAGGAAAATGGAAAAAGAAGAAACAAGGGTGAAAAGGTGCCTGAGGTTTACTAAAAAAAACCCTGCTGAATTATAATTAAAAAGAGGGCGGGGCCGTGGACTCTCCATGTCCGGAAATAAATAAATTTATCAGGTAAGCATAAATTTTGTTTTCTTTCCCACGACATGGAGAGTCCACTACGTCATTCTAATTACTAGTGGGAACCAATACCCAAGCTAGAGGACACGGAATGAACAGGGAGGGAGAACAAAGGCAGGAGGACCTAAACAGAAGGCACCACCGCTTAAGGACCTTACTCCCAAAAGAGGCCTCAGCCGAGGCAAAATAATCAAATTTGTAGAACTTGGAAAAAATATGCAAAGAAGACCATGTTGCCACCTTGCAAATCTGTTCCACAGAAGCTTCATTTTTCAAAGCCCAATAAGAGGAGATAGCCCTACTGGAAAGAGCCGTAATTCTCTCAGTCTCATAAGCCAACGAATCATACTTCTTAGATAGGGATGTGGTGGTATATCCCAGCGCCAACTGAAACCTTTTTGAGCCTGAGGCGGTGGTACCTAGCTCCCACCTATAAAAATAGAACTACGAAAAATATGCCCAGGCGCCAACAGTGAGGAGGCTAAGGTTATGTATATGAATAAACTCTGTCGTGTGCTACAAATATGTGGTAAAAGTGTTAAAACAATTTATTGTAGATAAAACATATAGGAGACGATAAAATGCAATGTTTCATAAAAACACAATATTACATGTGCATGGATCCACGCTAATAAAATATATATGAATAAAATCTTGAGAGCATAAACACATAGGAGAAGTAATCTCGTTAGAGATAATTTAACATGTAAATGTGGGTGATACAAATGCAATTCAATGACAATAAAAATAATTCAATGACAATAAAAATAATTCAATTGACAATGTTGAATAAAAGTGTAAAAATATAAAAATATAAAAATGTGACGGTGATCCAATGTCCAAAAAAAGGAATGTGACAGTGTTCCAGTGTGAAATGTTCCAAAAATGAAAAGAATCAGTGTAAATCCTGTGTTGGAAATGCAAAGGAAGAAAAAATATATGGAAAATATGTCAATCCTTAGTTCACTGAGGAACTGAGATAAAATAAAATAAGTGAAAAAAAGTCAGAAATGGATGTAAAGTGGAATCCCTGTGTACAGTGTTGTTGTCCTTGTCTCTTATTGTGTGATGTCCTTATGGAGCCAGGGGGTCCCTGCCCCAGTGGATAATATAAAAAAGATGCTGAGTGTGAAGGTTTCAGCAGATTTATCAAAATAAAAATAAAAATAAGATGGTGAAGAAAAAGTGTTGTAAAAAATGTGTTTTAAAATTCAAAAATAGAAACCTGTGGAATAGAAATAATACACAATGTGTAAAACAATTTCAAATGTGTACTCCTATTGAAAAAATGCTTACCAGGTCTACGCGTTTCGGCCTTTTCCTAGGCCTTTATCAAGATTTTTTACAACACTTTTTCTTCACCATCTTATTTTTATTTTGATAAATCTGCTGAAACCTTCACACTCAGCATCTTTTTTATATTATCCACTGGGGCAGGGACCCCCTGGCTCCATAAGGACATCACACAATAAGAGACAAGGACAACAACACTGTACACAGGGATTCCACTTTACATCCATTTCTGACTTTTTTTCACTTATTTTATCTCAGTTCCTCAGTGAACTAAGGATTGACATATTTTCCATATATTTTTTCTTCCTTTGCATTTCCAACACAGGATTTACACTGATTCTTTTCATTTTTGGAACATTTCACACTGGAACACTGTCACATTCCTTTTTTTGGACATTGGATCACCGTCACATTTTTATATTTTTATATTTTTACACTTTTATTCAACATTGTCAATTGAATTATTTTTATTGTCATTGAATTGCATTTGTATCACCCACATTTACATGTTAAATTATCTCTAACGAGATTACTTCTATGTGTTTATGCTCTCAAGATTTTATTCATATATATTTTATTAGCGTGGATCCATGCACATGTAATATTGTGTTTTTATGAAACATTGCATTTTATCGTCTCCTATATGTTTTATCTACAATAAATTGTTTTAACACTTTTACCACATATTTGTAGCACACGACAGAGTTGAATCATACTTCTTAACCAGAGAGAAAGAGTATAAGAAGTAACCTTCTGACCAGAAAACTAAACAGGGCAGAAGATAGACGAAAATCCTTAGTAGGTTGAAGGAAAAACTTAAGAGCGCGCAAAACTTCCAGGTTATGCAAAAGACATTCCTTATGAGAAGAAGGATTAGGACAAAAAGAAGGAATAAAAAATTCCTGATAAATGATTTGATCCTATACCATCTTAGTGAGAAAACACAAATTTAGTACGAAGGACTGGCTTATCTGCATGAGGAAAGATACTGGGAATTACACTGCAGAGCTGAAATATTAGAAACTCAGCGAGCGGAAGAAATAGCAAGGAGAAGCAAAACCTTCCAAGATAACAACCATATAAAACAACATACACCGGATCAAAAAGGAGCCAGCTGCAAAACTTTAAGAATTAGTTTAAGACTCCAAAGAGGAGCCACAGGTTTAAACACAGGCCTGATTCTCACTAGGGCCTGAACAAAAGCTTGAACATCTGGTAAAACTGCCACACAAAAAAATAGACAGAGCAGAAATCCGACCCTTCAGAGTACTGACGGACAAAACTTTTCTCCAGGCCATCCTGCAGAAACTATAAGATTTGGGGAATCCTAACTCGACTTCAGGAGAAACCCAAAAGTTTCACACCAAAAAAAGGTATTTACGCCATACTGCTAAATCCTGCAAGGAAAAGATTTACGAACCTGAAGCATAGGATTAATGACCGCTTAAACCCCCCCCCCAAAAAAAAAACACACAAAAAAAAAAAACACGTCTAGATAGAACTAGGCGTTGAATCCAAGCAGTCAGCTTCAGAGAATCCAGATTTGGATGGAGGAATGTACCCTGAGTTAGAAGGTCCTTCCTCAAAGATAACCACAAAGGTGGAAGAGAGAACATCTTCACCAGATCCGCAAACCAGATCCTGCGAGGCCAGGCAGGAACAATTAAAATCACGGACACACTCTACTGCTTGATACGAGCAATGACTCGTGGAAAGAGAACAAACGGAGGAAAAACGTATGCTAGACTGAAATCCCAAGGAACCGCCAGAGCATCTCTCAGGGCGGCCTGAGGATCTTTTGAATCTGAATCATACCTTGGAAGATTGGGGTTCTGGCAAGACGCCATCAGATCAAACTCCAGAAACCCCCACCTGAGGGTTATCCTGGAGAACACTACCGGAAGTAGAGCCCACTCCCCGAAAAGTCTGTCTACTCAGAACATCCGTCTTCCACTCCTGGAATATGGATGGCAGATAGGAGACAAACGTGAGCTTCCTCCCACAGCAGAATGCGAGCCACTTCCTTCATGGCCAAGGAACTCCAAGTTCCTCCCTGGTGGTTGATGTAAGCCACTAAGATGATGATGTTCGACTAGAATCTGATAAACCGGAAAAAGGAATGAATAGTGTAATCAGCTTCAAGAAGTATATGGGAAGAGAAGACTCCTCCCAGATCCACCGGTTCTGAGTCTTTAGAGAGCCCCAAACTACTCCCCAGCCTAACAGGCTGGCTAACGTGGACACAAACACCTAGTAGGGTCTCAGGAAACAAGTCCCTGTGAATCCACCACAAGAGATAGATTCTAGTAAAAAAACTAGGCATTGACGCAAGAGATCTGAATGGTCTCCGTTTCATTGACTGAGCAAGCAGAGTTGCAGAGGTCTCAAACGGAACAAAGGAAAAAACATAATTTATGCTTACCTGATAAATTCCTTTCTTCTGTAGTGTGATCAGTCCACGGGTCATCATTACTTCTGGGATATTACTCCTACCCAACAGGAAGTGCAAGAGGATTCACCCAGCAGAGTTGCATATAGCCCCTCCCCTCTACGTCACCCCCAGTCATTCGACCAAGGACCAACGAGAAAGGAGGAACCAAGGGTGTAGTGGTGACTGGAGTATAATTTAAAAATAATTACCTGCCTTAAAAAACAGGGCGGGCCGTGGACTGATCACACTACAGAAGAAAGGAATTTATCAGGTAAGCATAAATTATGTTTTCTTCTGTTAAGTGTGATCAGTCCACGGGTCATCATTACTTCTGGGATACCAATACCAAAGCAAAAGTACACGGATGACGGGAGGGATAGGCAGGCTCTTTTATACAGAAGGAACCACTGCCTGAAGAACCTTTCTCCCAAAAATAGCCTCCGAGGAAGCAAATGTGTCAAATTTGTAAAATTTGGAAAAAGTATGAAGCGAAGACCAAGTTGCAGCCTTGCAAATCTGTTCAACAGAGGCCTCATTCTTAAAGGCCCAAGTGGAAGCCACAGCTCTAGTGGAATGAGCTGTAATTCTTTCAGGAGGTTGCTGTCCAGCAGTCTCATAGGCTAAACGTATTATGCTACGAAGCCAAAAAGAGAGAGAGGTAGCAGAAGCTTTTTGACCTCTCCTCTGACCAGAGTAAACGACAAACAGGGAAGACGTCTGTCGAAATTCTTTAGTTGCCTGTAAGTAAAATTTTAGGGCACGAACTACATCCAGATTGTGCAGAAGACGTTCCTTCTTTGAAGAAGGATTTGGACACAAAGATGGAACAACAATCTCTTGACTGATATTCCTGTTAGTGACTACCTTGGGTAAGAACCCAGGTTTAGTACGCAGAACTACCTTATCCGAATGAAAAATCAAATAAGGAGAATCACAATGTAAGGCTGATAATTCAGAGACTCTTCGAGCCGATGAAATAGCCATTAAAAATAGAACTTTCCAAGATAACAACTTTATATCAATGGAATGGAGGGGTTCAAACGGAACGCCCTGTAAAACGTTAAGAACAAGATTTAAACTCCATGGTGGAGCAACAGTCTTAAACACAGGCTTAATCCTCGCTAAAGCCTGACAAAAAGCCTGAACGTCTGGCACTTCTGACAGACGTTTGTGTAACAGAATAGACAGAGCTGAGATCTGTCCCTTTAATGAACTAGTAGATAAACCCTTTTCTAAACCTTCTTGTAGAAAAGACAATATCCTAGGAATCCTAACCTTACTCCAAGAGTAACCTTTGGATTCACACCAATATAGGTATTTACGCCATATTTTATGGTAAATCTTTCTGGTAACAGGCTTCCTGGCCTGTATTAAGGTGTCAATAACTGACTCAGAAAACCCACGTCTTGATAAAATCAAACGTTCAATTTCCAAGCAGTCAGCTTCAGAGAAGTTAGATTTTGATGTTTGAAAGGACCCTGTATCAGGAGGTCCTGTTTCAGAGGTAGAGACCAAGGTGGACAGGATGACATGTCCACCAGGTCTGCATACCAAGTCCTGCGTGGCCATGCAGGTGCTATCAGAATCACTGATGCTCTCTCCTGTTTGATTCTGGCAATCAATCGAGGAAGCATCGGGAAGGGTGGAAACACATAAGCCATCCTGAAGTCCCAAGGTGCCGTCAGGGCATCTATTAGGACTGCTCCTGGATCCCTGGATCTGGACCCGTACCGAGGAAGCTTGGCGTTCTGTCGAGACGCCATGAGATCTATCTCTGGCTTGCCCCAACGTCGAAGTATTTGGGCAAAGACCTCCGGATGAAGTTCCCATTCCCCCGGATGAAAAGTCTGACGACTTAAGAAATCCGCCTCCCAATTCTCCACTCCCGGGATGTGGATTGCTGACAGGTGGCAAGAGTGAGACTCTGCCCAGCGAATTATCTTTGATACTTCCATCATTGCTAGGGAGCTCCTTGTCCCTCCCTGATGGTTGATGTAAGCTACAGTCGTGATGTTGTCCGACTGAAACCTGATGAACCCCCGAGTTGTCAACTGGGGCCAAGCCAGGAGGGCATTGAGAACTGCTCTCAATTCCAGAATGTTTATTGGCAGGAGACTCTCCTCCTGACTCCATTGTCCCTGAGCCTTCAGAGAATTCCAGACGGCACCCCAACCTAGAAGGCTGGCGTCTGTTGTTACAATTGTCCAGTCTGGTCTGCTGAATGGCATCCCCCTGGACAGATGTGGCCGAGAAAGCCACCATAGAAGAGAACTTCTGGTCTCTTGATCCAGATTCAGAGAAGGGGACAAGTCTGAGTAATCCCCATTCCACTGACTTAGCATGCACAATTGCAGTGGTCTGAGGTGTAAGCGAGCAAATGGCACTATGTCCATTGCTGCTACCATTAGGCCGATTACCTCCATGCATTGAGCCACCGATGGGTGTTGAATGGAATGAAGGGTGCGGCAAGCACTTTGAAGTCTTGTTAACCTGTCTTCTGTCAGGTAAATCTTAATTTCTACAGAATCTATAAGAGTCCCCAGGAAGGGAACTCTTGTAAGTGGAACGAGTGAACTTTTCTTTTCGTTCACCTTCCATCCATGTGACCTTAGAAATGCCAGTACTAACTCTGTATGAGACTTGGCAGTTTGAAAGCTTGAAGCTTGTATCAGAATGTCGTCTAGGTAAGGAGCTACCGTAATTCCCCGCGGTCTTAGTACCGCCAGAAGAGCACCTAGAACCTTTGTGAAGATTCTTGGAGCTGTAGCCAATCCGAATGGAAGAGCCACAAACTGGTAATGCCTGTCTAGAAAGGCAAACCTTAGATACCGGTAATGATCCTTGTGAATCGGTATGTGAAGGTAAGCGTCCTTTAAGTCCACTGTGGTCATGTACTGACCTTCTTGGATCATGGGTAAAATTGTCCGGATAGTCTCCATTTTGAATGATGGAACTCTTAGGAATTCGTTTAGGATCTTTAAATCCAGGATTGGTCTGAAAGTTCCCTCTTTTTTGGGAACCACAAACAGATTTGAGTAAAACCCTTGTCCCTGTTCCGACCGTGGAACTGGATGGATTACTCCCATTAACAATAGATCTTGTATGCAGCGTAGAAACGCTTCTTTCTTTGTTTGGTTTGTCGACAACCTTGACAGATGAAATCTCTCTCTTGGAGGAGAGTGTTTGAAGTCCAGAAGGTATCCCTGAGATATTATCTCTAGCGTCCAGGGATCCTGGACATCTCTTGCCCAAGCCTGGGCGAAGAGAGAAAGTCTGCCCCCCACTAGATCCGATCCCGGATCGGGGGCCCTCAATTCATGCTGTTTTAGTGGCAGCTGCAGGCTTCCTGGCCTGCTTGCCCTTGTTCCAGGACTGGTTAGGTCTCCAGCCTTGTCTGTAGCGAGCACCAGATCCTTCTTGTTTTGGAGTAGTGGAAGATGATGCTGCTCCTGCTATGAAATTCCGAAAGGAACGAAAATTAGACTGTCTAGCCTTAGGTTTGGCTTTGTCTTGAGGTAGGGCGTGGCCCTTACCTCCTGTAATGTCAGCGATAATTTCTTTCAAACCAGGCCCAAATAAGGTCTGTCCCTTGAAAGGTATATTAAGTAATTTGGACTTAGAAGTTACATCAGCTGACCAGGATTTTAGCCACAGTGCTCTGCGCGCTTGAATGGCGAATCCGGAATTCTTAGCCGTAAGTTTAATTAAATGTACTACGGCTTCCGAAATGAATGAATTAGATAGCTTAAGTACTCTAAGCCTGTCTGAAATGTCGTCCAGCGTAGCTGAACCAAGATTCTCTTCTAGAGACTCAATCCAGAATGCCGCTGCAGCCGTGATCGGCGCAATGCATGCAAGGGGTTGCAATATAAAACCTTGTTGAACAAACATTTTCTTAAGGTAACCCTCTAATTTTTTATCCATTGGATCTGAAAAGGCACAGCTATCCTCTACCGGGATAGTGGTACGTTTAGCTAAAGTAGAAACTGCTCCCTCCACCTTAGGGACCGTTTTCCATAAATCCCGTGTGGTGGTGTCTATTGGAAACATCTTTCTAAATATTGGAGGGGGTGAGAACGGCACACCGGGTCTATCCCACTCCTTAGTAATAATTTCAGTTAGTCTTTTAGGTATAGGAAAAACGTCAGTACTTGTTGGTACAGCAAAATATTTATCCAACCTACACATTTTCTCGGGTATTGCAACTGTGTTACAATCATTCAGGGCCGCTAACACCTCCCCTAGTAAAACACGGAGGTTTTCCAGCTTAAATTTAAAATTTGAAATATCTGAATCCAATCTGTTTGGATCAGAACCGTCAGCCGCAGAATGAAGCTCTCCGTCCTCATGTTCTGCAAGTTGTGACGCAGTATCTGACATGGCCCTAACATTATCAGCGCACTCTGTTCTCACTCCAGAGTGATCACGCTTGCCCCTTAGTTCTGGTAATTTAGCCAAAACCTCAGTCATAACAGTAGCCATATCTTGTAATGTTATTTGTAATGGCCGCCCAGATGTACTTGGCGTCGCCATAACGCGCACGTCCCGAGCGGGAGATGCAGGTACTGTCACGTGAGGCGAGTTAGTCGGCATAACTCTCCCCTCGTTGTTTGGTGAAATTTGTTCAATTTGTACAGATTGACTTTTATTTAATGTAGCATCAATACAGTTAGTACATAAATTTCTATTGGGCTCCACCTTGGCTTTAGTACAAATAGTACAGGTCTCATCTTCTGAATCAGACATGTTTAACAAACTAGCAAATAAACTTGCAATTTGGAAATACTATACAAGTAAAATACAATGAAAAAAACGAACTGTGCTTGAAAAGCACTGAATATATATAACAGATGAAATCAATCAGCTTTGTAAAACAAAATGCAACTTAGCAAAGGCTTGTACCCAGTAGCAAGAAATAACTAACCCTGAGGCATAAAAAAGTTAAAGAATAAACGTTTTTTATCACAGTCAACTACAATCTTACAGCTCTGTTAGATTACTTCCCTCAAATTAGCTTTGAAGATCCCTGGGTTCTGTAGAGATAAACCGGAACATGCAGGAAAAAACAATGAGCTTTTGACTGAAATTTTTGATGCGTAGCAAAAGCGCCAAAAAAGGTCCCACCCCCTCACACACAACAGTGAGAGAGATTAAAAACTGTCATAATTAGATCCAGCAACTGCCAAGTGGAAAAATAGTGCCCAAACATTTTATTCACCCAGTACCTCAGAAAATGAAAACGATTTTACATTCCAGCAAAAACGTTTAACATAATTAAGAATTATTAAAAAGCCTGTTGTAATTCTATTAGGCTAAAATCTTATATACACAGTGTAATTCCAGTGAAGTACCATTCCCCAGAATACTAAAATGTAAATTATACATACATGATATAATGTCGGTATGGCAGGATTTTCTCAGCAATTCCATTGTTAGAAAATAAAAACTGCTACATACCTTTTTGCAGAATAAACTGCCCGCTGTCCCCTGATCTGAAGTTTACCTCTCCTCAGATGGCCGAGAAACAGCAATATGATCTTAACAACTCCGGCTAAAATCATAGTAAAAACTCTGGTAGATTCTTCTTCAAACTCTACCAGAGAAGGAATAACACACTCCGGTGCTATTAAAAATAACAAACTTTTGATTGAAGAAATAAACTAAATAAAATCACCATAGTCCTCTCACACATCCTATCTAGTCGTTGGGTGCAAGAGAATGACTGGGGGTGACGTAGAGGGGAGGGGCTATATGCAACTCTGCTGGGTGAATCCTCTTGCACTTCCTGTTGGGGAGGAGTAATATCCCAGAAGTAATGATGACCCGTGGACTGATCACACTTAACAGAAGAAAGAATGATGTCTATGGCAATAACCATCAGACCAAACACCATGCATTGAGCTACAGATGGACAAATAGACTGGAGAGAAAGGTACTAAGCAAGAAGTTAGAATTCTATGTCATCCGTCAGGAAAATCTTCATGGACAAGGGAAATATGATTGTCCCAAGAAACACACCCTTGTAGTTGAAACAAGGGATCTCTCTTCCAGATTCACTTTTCATCCGTGGGAACGCAGAAAGGATAACAAAATCTTAATATAAGATTCTGCTAGAAAAAAAGACGTCTGAACCAAGATGCCGTCTAGGTAATGCTTGCAACTCCCAAAAGAGCCCCCAGAACCCATGTAAATATTCTGGGAGCCGAGGCAAGACCAAACTGAAGTGCAACAAAAATGAAAATGCTTGTCCAGAAAAGCAAACCTCAGAAACTGGAGATGATCCCTGTGAATGGGAACATGAAGATATACGTCCCTCAGGTCTATGGTCGTTATGAACGAACCTTCCTGGACCAATGGAAGAATGGAATGAATATTTTCCATCTGGAAGGACGGAACCTGAGGAATTTGTTAAGACAGTTTAGGAATAGGATGAGACGGAAAGTTCCCTCCATTCTGGGAACCAAAAAGAGTGACCCTGTTCCTCTACAGGGACTGGAATAATTACTCCCAGGGAAGATAGGTCCTATACGTATTTTAAGAAGGCCTTCTTCTTACTTGGTTAGTGGATAGTCGAGACAGGAGAGTTTTGCCTTTTGGAAGGCAAGACTTGAATCCTATTCTGAAACTCTGGGATACTATATCCATGTCCCATGAGTCTTGGACATCTTGTGTCCAAGCAAGCCCTCAACATGTAAAATACTCCCAAATGGAGGTAAATACCCGGGATTAAGACGTAGTTTAAACAGCTTGAGAGTACACACTAAAAGGGACACTGAACCCAATTTTTTTCTTTTGTGATTCAGATAGAGCATGCAATTTTAAACAACTTTCTAATTTACTCCTATTATCAATTTTTCTTCGATCTCTTGCTATCTTTATTTGAAAAGAAGGCATCTAAGCTTTTTTCATGGTTCAGTACTCTGGACAGCACTTTTTTTATTGGTGGATGAATTTATCCACCAATCAGCAAGGACAACACAGGTTGTTCACCAAAAATGGGCCGGCATCTAAACTTACATTCTTGCATTTCAAATAAAGATACCAAGAGAATAAAGAAAATTTGATAATATGAGTAAATTAGAAATTTGCTTAAAATGTCATGTTCTACCTGAATCACGAAAGAAAAAATTTGGGTTCAGTGTCCCTTTAAGTGCAAGTAGCTGCAGCTGGTTTCAAACTGCAAACCTTCCGCTTAGGCAGCTAAGCTAACCATCAGGTTACATCAGCTGGCTAATTTGATACTATCCCTAGGAGAAATAAAAACTCCAAACAAGGGGAATGTAAAACCTCTAAACCAGAGGAATATATCACATCAGTGGGACATCAGATATAATTTTAGATAACCTATTCTTTCCTGAAATGAAAGATGATATCTGTAGCCGTCAAACTACATGAACTGCCACAAGGTGGCAAGCAAAGGATAAGAAATCCCAAATACACTCAAAGGTCTCTGAAAATGGTAGAACATAGTGATCCTACATAAGTATTTAAGCAGATCAGGACAAGAGGTAATATAAGCAAAACTTAACAAACCCTTACTGAAGACAGAAAGGGTGCTCAAAAGTTCTTAGATAATATGTACACATATTAAATAAATGACAAGTGAACATAATGGAGAAAATGCTAAGAAGCATAAACCAAGAATAAGGAAAAGTCTCTATCAACATAACCTGAGTATGAGATTACAGTTAGAGAGGAAAATATTCTCCTACATAAAAAGGGACTGAGCCTAAGCTGTATTTTTTTTTTTATATATTTTTTTATTGAGGTTTTACAGAACAAACATATAACAGAAATCGCCTGTTAACAACATAGATGAACAATACAATTAAAATTGAGTAAGTTATTCCAAAAAACATAATTTATGCTTACCTGATAAATTTATTTCTCTTGTAGTGTGTTCAGTCCACGGGTCATCCATTACTTATGGGATATATTCTCCTTCCCAACAGGAAGTTGCAAGAGGATCACCAAAGCAGAGCTGCTATATAGCTCCTCCCCTCACATGTCATATCCAGTCATTCGACCGAAACAAGACGAGAAAGGAGAAACTATAGGGTGCAGTGGTGACTGGAGTTATAATTTAAAATTTAGAACCTGCCTCAAAAAGAGAGGGCGGGCCGTGGACTGAACACACTACAAGAGAAATAAATTTATCAGGTAAGCATAAATTATGTTTTCTCTTGTTAAGTGTGTTCAGTCCACGGGTCATCCATTACTTATGGGATACCAATACCAAAGCTAAAGTACACGGATGATGGGAGGGACAAGGCAGGAACATTAAACAGAAGGAACCACTGCCTGTAGAACCTTTCTCACAAAAACAGCCTCCGAAGAAGCAAAAGTGTCAAATTTGTAAAATTTGGAAAAAGTATGAAGTGAAGACCAAGTTGCAGCCTTGCAAATCTGTTCAACAGAGGCCTCATTCTTAAAGGCCCAGGTGGAAGCCACAGCTCTAGTGGAATGAGCTGTAATTTTTTCAGGAGGCTGCTGTCCAGCAGTCTCATAGGCTAAGCGTATTATGCTACGAAGCCAAAAAGAGAGAGAGGTAGCCGAAGCCTTTTGACCTCTCCTCTGTCCAGAGTAAACGACAAACAGAGAAGAAGTTTGTCGAAAATCTTTAGTTGCCTGTAAGTAGAACTTCAGGGCACGGACCACGTCTAGATTATGCAAAAGACGTTCCTTCTTTGAAGAAGGATTAGGACATAACGATGGAACAACAATCTCTTGATTGATATTCCTGTTAGAAACAACCTTAGGTAAAAACCCAGGTTTAGTACGCAGGACTACCTTGTCTGAATGAAAGATCAGATAAGGAGAATCACAATGTAAGGCAGATAACTCAGAGACTCTTCGAGCCGAGGAAATAGCCATCAAAAACAGAACTTTCCAAGATAAAAGCTTAATATCAATGGAATGAAGGGGTTCAAACGGAACACCCTGAAGAACTTTAAGAACTAAGTTTAAGCTCCACGGAGGAGCAACAGTTTTAAACACAGGCTTAATCCTAGCCAAAGCCTGACAAAAAGCCTGGACGTCTGGATTCTCTGCCAGACGCTTGTGTAAAAGAATAGACAGAGCAGAAATCTGTCCCTTTAGTGAACTAGCGGATAAGCCCTTTTCTAAACCCTCTTGTAGAAAAGACAATATCCTAGGAATCCTAACCTTACTCCATGAGTAACTCTTGGATTCACACCAATATAAATATTTACGCCATATCTTGTGGTAAATTTTTCTGGTAACAGTTTTCCGAGCCTGTATTAATGTATCAATAACCGAATCCGAAAACCCACGCTTTGATAGAATCAAGCGTTCAATTTCCAAGCAGTCAGCCTCAGAGAAATTAGGTTTGGATGGTTGAAAGGACCCTGAATTAGAAGGTCCTGCCTCAGGGGTAGAGACCATGGTGGACAGGACGACATGTCCACTAGGTCTGCATACCAGGTCCTGCGTGGCCACGCAGGCGCTATCAGAATCACCGATGCTCTCTCCTGTTTGATCCTGGCAATCAGTCGAGGTAGCAACGGAAAAGGTGGAAACACATAAGCTATGTTGAAAACCCAAGGGGCTGCTAGTGCATCTACCAGCACCGCCCCCGGGTCCCTGGACCTGGATCCGTA
The DNA here is from genome assembly GCF_027579735.1 of Bombina bombina. Classification (NCBI taxonomy): domain Eukaryota; kingdom Metazoa; phylum Chordata; class Amphibia; order Anura; family Bombinatoridae; genus Bombina; species Bombina bombina. Next base: position 1,388,270,945 of record NC_069500.1, read on the forward strand.
ACAAGGAAGCTTGGCGTTCTGGCGAGATGCCATGAGATCCAGATCCGGTTTGCCCCAACGACGAATCAGTTGAGCAAATACCTCCGGGTGAAGTTCCCACTCCCCCGGATGAAAGGTCTGGCGACTTAGAAAATCCGCCTCCCAGTTCTCCACGCCTGGGATGTAGATCGCTGACAGGTGGCAAGAGTGAGACTCTGCCCAGCGAATTATCTTCGAGACTTCCAACATCGCTAGGGAACTCCTGGTTCCCCCTTGATGATTGATGGAAGCCACAATCGTGATGTTGTCCGACTGAAATCTGATGAACCTCAGTGTTGCTAACTGAGGCCAAGCTAGAAGAGCATTGAATATTGCTCTTAATTCTAGAATGTTTATCGGGAGGAGTCTCTCCTCCTGAGTCCACGATCCCTGAGCCTTCAGGGAGTTCCAGACTGCTCTCCAGCCTAGTAGGCTGGCATCTGTTGTTACAATCGTCCAATCTGGTCTGCGAAAAGTCATTCCTTTGGACAGATGAACCCGTGACAACCACCAGAGAAGAGAATCTCTGATCTCCTGGTCCAGATTTAGCAAAGGGGACAGATCTGAGTAATCCCCGTTCCATTGACTTAGCATGCATAGTTGCAGCGGTCTGAGATGCAGGCGCGCAAATGGCACTATGTCCATTGCCGCGACCATTAAGCCGATTACTTCCATGCACTGAGCTACTGATGGGCTTGGAATGGAGTGAAGGACACGGCAAGCATTGAGGATCTTTGATAACCTGGACTCCGTCAGGTAAATCTTCATCTCTACAGAATCTATAAGAGTCCCTAGAAAAGGGACCCTTGTGAGTGGTAACAGAGAACTCTTTTCCACGTTCACTTTCCACCCATGCGACCTCAGAAATGCTAGAACTATCTCTGTATGAGACTTTGCATTTTGAAAACTTGACGCTTGTATCAGAATGTCGTCTAGGTACGGAGCCACCGCTATGCCTCGTGGTCTTAGTACCGCCAGAAGTGAGCCCAGAACCTTTGTAAAAATTCTCGGGGCCGTAGCTAACCCGTAGGGAAGAGCTACAAACTGGTAATGCCTGTCTAGAAAGGCAAACCTTAGGTACCGATAATGATCTTTGTGAATCGGTATGTGAAGGTAGGCATCCTTTAAGTCCACTGTGGTCATATATTGACCCTCTTGGATCATGGGTAGGATGGTCCAAATGGTTTCCATCTTGAACGACGGAACCCTTAGGAATTTGTTTAAGATTTTTAAGTCTAAGATTGGTCTGAAGTTTCCCTCTTTCTTGGGAACCACAAACAGATTTGAATAAAACCCTTGCCCCTGTTCCGTTCGCGGAACTGGGTGGATCACTCCCATCACTAAGAGGTCTTGTACACATTGTAGAAATGCCTCTTTCTTTACTAGGTTTGTTGATAACCTTGACAGATGAAACCTCCCTTGTGGAGGAGAAGTTTTGAAATCCAGAAGGTATCCCTGAGATATAATCTCCAACGTCCAGGGATCCTGTACATCTCTTGCCCAAGCCTGGGTGAAGAGAGAAAGTCTGCCCCCCACTAGATCCGTCTCCGGAAAGGGGGCCCTGTCTTCATGCTGTCTTAGGGGCGGAAGTAGGCTTTCTGGCCTGCTTGCCCTTGTTCCATGACTGGTTGCCTTTCCAACCCTGTCTGTAACGAGCAGTAGTTCCTTCCTGTTTTGGAGCGGAGGAAGTTGATGCTGCTCCTGCCTTGAAATTACGAAAGGCACGAAAATTAGACTGTTTGGCCTTTGATTTGGCCCTGTCCTGAGGAAGGGTGTGGCCCTTACCTCCAGTAATGTCAGCAATAATTTCCTTCAAGCCGGGCCCGAATAAGGTCTGCCCTTTGAAAGGAATGTTTAGTAGTTTAGACTTAGAAGTTACATCTGCTGACCAGGATTTAAGCCATAGCGCTCTGCGCGCCTGTATGGCGAATCCGGAATTCTTAGCCGTAAGTTTGGTTAAATGCACTACGGCATCCGAAACAAACGCATTAGCCAGCTTAAGGGTTCTAATCTTGCTCAAAGATTCATCCAATGGTGCTGTGCGAATCGCCTCTTCCAGAGACTCAAACCAGAATGCCGCTGCAGCAGTGACAGGCGCAATGCATGCAAGAGGCTGTAATATAAAACCTTGTTGAACAAACATTTTCTTAAGGTAACCCTCTAATTTTTTATCCATTGGATCTGAGAAAGCACAGCTATCCTCCACCGGGATAGTGGTACGCTTGGCTAAAGTAGAAACTGCTCTCTCCACCTTAGGGACCGTCTGCCATAAGTCTCGTGTGGTGGCGTCTATAGGGAACATTTTTCTAAATATCGGAGGGGAAAAAGGCACACCGGGTCTATCCCACTCCTTGCTAATAATCTCTGTAAGCCTCTTTGGTATAGGAAAAACGTCAGTACACACCGGTACCGCATAGTATTTATCCAGCCTACATAATTTCTCTGGGATTGCCACCGTGTCACAATCATTCAGAGCCGCTAACACCTCCCCTAGCAACACGCGGAGGTTCTCAAGCTTAAATAAAAAATTTGAAATTTCTGAATCCGGTCTCCCCGAATCAGAACCGTCACCCACAGAATGAAGCTCTCCGTCCTCATGTTCTGCAAATTGTGACGCAGTATCAGACATGGCTCTCGTGTCATCGGCGCGCTCTGTCCTTAACCCAGAGCTGTCGCGCTTGCCTCTTAACTCGGGCATATTGTATAATACTTCTTTCATAACATTAGCCATATCATGTAAAGTGATTTGTAAGGGCCTTGATGTACTTGGCGCCTCAATCTTACGCACCTCCCGAGCGGGAGACGAAGGTACTGACACGTGAGGAGAGTTAGAAGGCATAACTTCCCCTTCGTTGTCTGGTGATAATTTCTTTACATGTAAAGATTGACTTTTATTTAAAGTAGCATCAATGCAATTAGTACACAAATTTCTATTGGGCTCCACATCGGCTTTTAAACATAATGAACAAGCAGATTCCTCTGTATCAGACATGTTTAAACAGACTAGCAATGAAGCTAGCAAGCTTGGAAATTACTTTCAATAAGTTTACAAGCAATATAAAAAAACGCTGCAGCGCTTTTCTTTAAAAAACACAGTTGAATAACAAAGAACTAATTCAGTTATAGTCAACAATTCTTTAAAAGTATTAATTAGCAGAGGATTGCACCCATTAGCAAAAGGATGATTAACCCCTCAGTACCCAAAAACGGATATCAAATTAAGATTTAACGCTTTTATCACAGTCAAACACACTGTCACAGGTCTGCTGTGACTGATTACCTCCCTCAAAAACGAATTTTGAAGATCCCTGAGCTCTCTTTGGAGACGTCCTGGATCAAAGAGGAAGAAGCAGGAAGACTGTGCTAGAATTTTAACTGCGCAACAAGGCGCTAAAAAAGGTCCCTCCCACTCCTATTACAACAGTGGGAGACCTGATATAACGGTTTCTATGCAGAAAAATACGCTAGCCATGTGGAAAAAAATCATGCCCAAAAAGATTTATCACCAAAGTACCTCACAAAACGATTAACATGCCAGTAAACGTTTTTAAAAAAAAACATTTCAGATGCTGTGTAAAGTTATTACGAAGCCTGCTACCAGTCGCTTCTACTGCAGTTAAGGCTCACACATTATATCAGTATTAACAGTATTTTTTCAGTCAAATTCTAGTCCCTAGAAAATAACTCTACTGTGCATACATTTATCAGCCTGATACCAGTCACTACTACTGCATTTAAGGCTGTACTTACATCATACGGGTAACAGCAGTGTTTTCTTAGTCAATTCCATTCCCAGAAAATATTGTACTGCACATACCTCATTTGCGGGAGACCCCGCATGCCATTCCCATTTTCTGAAGTTACCCCACTCCTCAGAATGTCGAGAACAGCCAGTGGATCTTAGTTACGCCTGCTAAGATCATAGAAAACGCAGGCAGTTTCTTCTTCCAAATACTGCCTGAGATAGAAAAACAGCACACTCCGGTGCCATTTAAAATAACAAACTTTTGATTGAAGAATAATTAAGTAAAAACTCCAACTCCTCTCGCGACCTCCTTCTTTGTTGAGGGTTGCAAGAGAATGACTGGATATGACATGTGAGGGGAGGAGCTATATAGCAGCTCTGCTTGGGTGATCCTCTTGCAACTTCCTGTTGGGAAGGAGAATATATCCCATAAGTAATGGATGACCCGTGGACTGAACACACTTAACAAGAGAAATTGTAACAGATACAAAAGTAGGCTAATGAAACCTCATTTTATGATAGGTAGCATAAATGACTGACCAGTTAGAAATCAACTCTCAGGCCATACGGCCTCTGAAAATAAAAGAAAACTGGTGGACAGATAAATATCTTTTTTATGAGCTTCAAGATATGAGGGGGGATATTCAGCGGGTCAGCACCGCTAGTTAAATATGGGGAGGTGTGGAAGGGCGGATAAAAGAGCAACAGAGAGAATATGATGGAACCTCAAGGAAAGTTGCTGGAGAGTTAGGGGTAGATCCAAAAGTCAACATAGGACATATGTAATTTGGAGTACGAGTGTACATAAAAGAATTTATGCAGTCAGAGGGTTATTACCATAAATGTTCTTAGTTTCACCTTGGTATCTAGCTAGGAAGGACCCTATATTAAAGTATAAAATTAGCAGAGAGCATAGTAAATCCTACTTGAGAGTATTAACTAGGCATAATATCATCAAACATAGGGGATAGGACAAGTATTATACTAAATTCTAGACTAAGAGGGTATAAGTATCTATGCTGACCTGATTTGTTCCAGATTGAGGAAGGATGGCGTATGGAATAGGCAGAAGATAACTTTTATGATACATAGCTTCAAACATATATAGAGATTTTCACAGAGGATATGAGCATATATATTATAAAGCAGCTCATTTTGATAGATATACTAAGACGTGATAGAGCGGCAATCCTCGACCGCAAGTTATCTGTTGATCTAGCATTATATCTTCTATGTGTTGTAATTTAGTTCTTTTTTATTTTTTGTACTTTAGTTAGTTTATTTCATTGTAGTTATTTGTAGATATTGTATTTAATTAATGTATTGATAGTGTAGTGTTAGGTTTAATTGTAGGTAATTGTAGGTATTTTATTTAATTAATTTAATGATAGTATAGCGTTAGGTTTAATTGTAACTTATTTCCTCTGACTTGACAAGACTGCAGAATGCCGGAATCTGACCCTTAAAACGCAAGCCGGTTATTCCACCGCAATTGCGATACATAATTAAGGACTACTAAGAGATTATAACTGGCCCGAGTAGAAAAGTACCTACATAGCTAAAGAAAAACGTTAGCCATTATAGACTTTCCTTTGAGGAAAGCAAACAAGCGTGCATACCAATACTGTGACCCAGTAAAGTAAAAAACACCTTATTAACTGTAAAAATGGAACATGCAGGGAAATAAAACCGAGGAACAATATCACACACCTTATGATACCCAGTCCCAACACAGCATGAAGCCTGGGTCTATCCTGTAGATTAGACCGGCAATGGGGGCAGCAAAAAAACAGTCTCAGTTAACTGCTCAGCCGCAAATATCCCAAACTATGCGGATATATATAAAATGAAATACAAACCCCTCCTGAGGGTGGCAGGTCCAAATAGGTCCCTGATCTTCTCAATCCTCCTGAATGTGTAAATATAACAGAAAGGACTTAACCATGTTCGCATCACAGATAAAAGAATTATAAATTCTCAGAGCTTTAATTCTGTCTTGAATATCCTTGAGGGGAGAACTCAATGAGTTCCGACAAAGAGTCGGACCGGTAGGTAGCCGCACAAAAACAAAAATCCCGTATGTTGAAACATCTTTCTCAAAAAGGTTTACATTTTCCTATCCATTGGCTCTCTGAAGAACTATCCTCAAGAGATATAGTAGTACGTTTAGCAAGCGTAGAGATAGCACCATCCACCTTGGGAATGGAGCCCCACAAATCCAGTTGAGAGTCCGGGAGCAGGAACAACTTTTTAAAAGTTCGAGGGAGAAAAGGAAGAACCAATTCTTTCCCATTCGTTCTTAATAATGTTAGCCATCTTAACCAGCACAGGAAAAGTCAAATGAACTTTCCTGTCTTCGTAAACTCTAATTTAGGTATCATAGGTTTTTCAGGCAGCGTGGCCTCTGGAACCTCTAACTTAGAAAGAACCTCCTTTAATAAAAAACTCTAGAGAGGTCTATGAATAAGCGTCCTAAAGGGACGCGAAACTAGTCAGACAGCTTGTGTGTCTCCTACACTCCTGCCTTGTACTTTGTGCGTGCCTTACAGCGGATGTTGCTGTGTACTTTTTAATTTTACTCAATAAAGCATTATTATGTTTTAAGGATCCCTTGATGTAGTGCCTGCTCTCTGCCGTATGTATAGACTGTACTAAGTGGTTTGGTTTCGCCACTACTACGGCACTCCGTTTGTTCTAGTAGGTTGAACCTTTCTTCTCTTGACCGATACTACTTCCGGTTCATTTGCCGGGTCCCCGGTTGCTGCTTGGAGCGTCGCTACATGTTTGTATGCTCAATTTTAAATCTAAAGGTCGGTTTCTACACAGAAAGAGGCTTAGACGCTAAGGACTCCGACCCAGAAAGTTCACCCTCTGAAACTACAGAGGTTAACTCATCATCGGATAACTGGGACATAATAGCGAAATCCGATAAATATTTAGATGACTCCGGGTCAGGAGAGCTATGTTTAACCTTTCTCTTGCGTTTGTTAGAGTGAGGTAATGCACTGAGGGCCGCAGACACCGCTGTTTGTAACTGCGCATCAAAGTCCGCAGGAAGAAGGCCCCCTCTGGATGGAGGATTAGATGTGCGACAGGGAACTGCATGTGGAGTGGATAATGTAGCAAGGGTAGTAATCTCACGAGACGCAGAGTCCTGAGAGGTAGACAGTTCAGAGGGACTAAGAGCCTTAGCAGGCTTGTCTCCCTTCTTAGACTTTATAATGATGTTAAGGCATGTGGAACATAATTGAGTGGGCGGGAAAACCACGGCCTCCTCACAATATAAACAGGTATGATTTAGTACAGAAGGAGTACCTTCTAACATGTCAGAGTCCTCCATAGCTCAGGTTATACCCACAGAAGGACACATTATAGAAAACTGCACCTTTATACTCCCAATGGCTGGGGCACTCACCACCTCCTAGACCCAAACAGTTAACAGAGGAAACGCTCTCCTCAGGTTCAAGTCTCAGACGGAATGGAGAAAATAAACAAAGACCACACCCGGTCACATGGAGTGCAAGACAGTACATCCCCTGTTATTACAAGTACAGCAAGTAATAGAAGCTGTTCCACAATTTCAAAAACGAAAGTGAAACTTAAAAGTGAAACCGGTTTGTTCCAGCCAAAAGGGAGAAAGGCAGCACATGTTTTGAAAGTGTGAGAATCTATATCACACAAATCCCTTCCATGTAAACTGTTAAGGCATCCACAATACACAATAGCCGAGTAGGGGACAAACTCACCCTTTTGCCGGATTCAGCAAGTCACTTTTTAAGGATCCCGTGGGGGTTTCCAATCTCCAGCCGTCTGCGATCCAAGCGCAGCGTGAGAACCACAGCTCCGGTGTGGGATTACTCACCGGAAGCGGCTGGTTCCTAAACAGGTCTCCCTTCTCGAGTATGGCGTGTGACGTCTCATGGGGGGGGGGGGGGGGGGTGTCTCTGCCAATCAGCTTCTCCTAGTTGACATGCTTTGAGCAATTGTGGAAAGTAGCATAGGCTACCAAGTGAGGACACTGAAGACCCAGGTTATTGAGCGGACTCCTTGTAGTCCAAACATATACAAAAGCAACAAAGAGGAAACCTGGGTTCTTTAGTTAAAATCCCAAAATCTTTATTTTTCAAACAAGGATAAAATCCATATTCACCAGCACAAGAATGAGGAGAAACAAGGTCTATGATTACGGCATTTGCCGAAACTAGTAAGACCAGCTTGTTTCTCCTTGCTCTTGTGCTGGTGAATATGGATTTTATCCTTGTTTGCAAAATAAAGATTTTTGGGTTTTAACCAATAGAACCCAAGTTTCCTCTTTGTTGCTTTTGTAAAGGTTTCAGCATCTGTAATAAGGAAATACATAGACAGGATCGGGGATTTAGGTAACTCTGAAAGATTACAAAAGAGTCTGCCGCAAAAGCAAATAATGCTTCCACAAGAATTACAATGCTTCATTGGTATGGGGAGTACCATATAAAGGGGGAACACCCTGTTTCAAACAGGAGAGAACTCACTAAATAAGAGGGTAACAATAAAGTCATTGAGGAATGCGGGGGAAGCTCCACAAAAGTAAGAAAAAGTCCTGGTGAAGAGAAGTGAGTAACGTCTTAGAGTAAATAAAGAGCCTTGAGTTACTTTAACATTTCACAACCTATGTTTCTACTCTGGATTTAGTGACAAAAGCTGTAGTGACGGGAACATGGTGAGAATAATGTGCACCAAATCCAGAGTAGAAACATAGGTGCATTTACGGCAGGCACGCCACACCGGATTCAACTTTTCATACTATCTGGAGAGCCGCTACTTTAGAAGCACCATCTTGCAAGTAAGCTTTCTAATTCAGTTATTAAGAACCGGAAGGCTGTCTTAGCATGCTACTGGTCTCTGCCATCTAAAAGCTTAAACAGTGGTAGTATGTCTTAAAAGCAGAGCAGGATACAAAGTGCTGATTACTAAATGTATCTATTATTTGTATATCCTTTATACTTATGTTCTCAGAGGCCGGGTAAGTTCTTCCTAAATGTAACAGCTTTACCTCTTTAGTAATACAGCTACACATACTCAAATGCACTCTAATGTCCAGTGTGAATATTCTAATGCTATTGGTATGCAGCTGAAGATATTAGTAAATTAAAAGACTCACTATAACATTGAAATATAAGAATATTCAGACAAGGATTAAGTGTCATATATAGTATTAAAGTGTCATATATTCAGTAGAGATTCTTCTATTACATTTTGGACATTGAATTGAATATTCTCCCCCAAGAGGAAGATTATAGTTACAAGTGTAAAACAGGGGCACAGACCATCACATCGCCGCCTGCCCGGCACTCACTGCCTCTCATTCTCTGTAACACACAGCGCACTGCATGTATGAGAGGCAGCGAGTGCCGGGTATGAACAGCTGCTAGAGAGCTGAAATTGCAGGAGCGCGCAGGGACGAGAAGAAAGGAAAGGATCCTGTTAGTGCAAGCTTTTGGGAGACGTCAGAGGAGGAGGGGTCAGGCGGCCATTTCAAAAAGGCCAGATGAGATCAGTAATTGTATTTTCTGCCAAAGTTTATTTAGATGAAAATTTGGCTACAGTTTACTGTAAAGATCTTTATTTAACTAATCTAAATAAGTTAAAGTAATTTTTGGGTTGACTGTCCCTTTAATCCTTTCTTGGATCTTCTCTAAGGGAGTCTCTACCTGAAGATAATCAGACAGGGCGTCGAACCAATAAGCTGCCGCACTTGTCACAGTGGCAATACACACTGCAGGCTGCCATTGGAGACCGTGGATGAACATACATTTTCTTCAAATAAGCCTCAAACTTTTTATCCATTGGATCCTTAAAGGAGCAGCTATCCTCAATAGGAATAGTAGTTCTCTTAGCCAGAGTAGAAATGGCCCCTTCTACTTTAGGCACCGTTTGCTGTGACTCTTTAATGGAGTCAGCGACAGGAAACTTCTTAAAGACAGGGAAAAAGGAATCCCAGGCTTCTCCCAATCCTGTGCTATAATCTCCGTAGCACGGTCTGGCAAAGGAAAAACCTCCACAGAGGAAGGAACATCAAAGTATTTATTAAGTTTACTAGACTTCTTAGGGTTGACGACGACAGGAGTATCAGAGTCGTCCAAAGTAGCCAAAATCTCCTTTAACAATACACAGAAGTGTTCAAGCTTAAATCTGAAGGAAACAACTTCAGCATCAGAAGAAGGAATTATACTGTCTGAATCTGAGATTTCACTCTCAGAAGCTACCGACGTATCCTCCTCATCAGAATTATGAGGAAGGGCAACTTGGATAGCAGAAGCGGGAGCAGAAACCTTACTTTTTGAATCCCTAATTTTCCTCCTGCGTTTTCCCTGTAGCATGGAAATGGCAGCTAATGCTAAGAGAATACCTGGGCAGTAATTTCTGCTTGCAAATAAAATCCTCCGGGAGATTGAGAGGAACCGCAGGGCACTGCATGTGACGCCATTAAGGCTTGGGACGGTTGAGGAGAAAGCTGTGGCAATGCCTGAACAGCATCATCCTGAGAGACGTTTGGTTTAGAGACAAATAGTTTATCTTTATGTTTTAAAGTCCTCTCTATACATGAGGAACATAATTGACAGAGTGGCACAATTTGATTCTCTAAACAAAGCAGGCACCTGTCCATAGGAGCAGGATCCTGTTCCGTTATGCAGAAAACTTGGTTAGCAAAATAAACAAAACAATAAAAAATAAATTGTTTATTAAGGTATGCGGTAGTGTCTTGTTCTAGAAAAAAACAAACCGCGTCCACCAATACACAGAGTTAATGCTTTATCTTATGATTTAAAGACAATCGCTCTAATATTTTGCCCCTTATAAGTCAAGAAGTAAACTAAGGTTCCTAAGCACACCTCTACATCTCAGTCTATGACTGAGGTGCCTACCTGCCCCCTTTGTAGCGAATGAGTGCAAGG